>NC_091741.1:28042957-28197957 GCF_043380555.1 Nothobranchius furzeri | reverse complement strand
GCTGTCAAGCTGAAGAAAAAAGTCCTATTAGGTAATTTTGGCCTGCGGTATTCCAGAGGCAGTTTATAGGTACTGGCAGTCCAAGTGGAATGTGGCTCTGGTGGTCGCAGAGGCAAGAACCTAAGCATGGGAGGAGCTTGGTGAGACCATGGACCAAGACTTCCATATGGCGTAGAGGTGACTCTGGCCCGCCATCTGGCATTGTAGGAGGGGAAAGCAGAGAGCTACCAACACAGTTTAAAGTGGGGCCAGTGTACTGCTGATCTCGACTTGGGACGTTGTGGATCAGTGGGCAAAGTACTCCAAAGACCTCCTCAATCCCACCGGCACAAACTCTAATTTCCCTTCCCTGGGACAAATAAAGCTTTTCATTTCATTTTTTTTCATTCATCTTCCATTGAGGAAGCAGAGTCTGGGGACTTTGGGTTGGACTCTCAAATCTCTGGTGCTGAGGTCACTGAGGTGGTCAAAAAGATGCTCAGCGGCAAGGCCCCAAGGGTAGATGAGATCTGCCTGGAGTGTTATATTGGCTGATGCGACTCTGCAATATTGCGTGGACATTGGGGGCAGTTCCACCGGATTGGTAGACTGGGGTGGTGGTCCCCCTATTCAAAAATGGGCACCACAAGGTGTGTTCCAACTACAGGGGTATTGCGCTCCTGAGACTCCCTGGAAAAGTCTATTTACGGATTCTGAAGGAGGAGGGTTCATCAAATAGTTGAACCTCAAATTCAGCAGGAGTAATGTGATTTTCGGCCTGGCCATGTAACACTGGACCAGCTCTATACAGGGTCCGAAATTAACACTCGCCAAATGCGAGCAAATTGCTCCATTTGGCGAGTAAATTTTTGAGCTCTATCTGCCACATGGCGAGTAAATGTTTGCACCAAATTAGTTATGTTTATCAGTCATCTTCCATGGATTTCTAATACTCCTCCCGCCTGCACGCATCGTACACAAACGTACGCGAAACGTGAACGCTGCATCCAACGTCATTTCCACCTATCCCATTCAATCAGTTTATCAAGTTAGCAGTTAGCTTCGTGTTAAAACTAGCGGTGAAATGTGGCGGTTTTTAACTGGAGTCAGCCAGCCTTCCAAAGGAAAACTCGTGGAACTGGAAGAAAAAACACCAGGACCAGTGGCAACCAGAAGACTTTGTGAAAAGTGGCGAACTGGAGATGGCGGAGTCGTGAGACAATGGCTGCATTATGATGGCCACGTAGCGTTGCTGCCTTTCACAGACAACTGTCCCTCGGCATTCTTCAAATATCCAATAAATGCCCGTACTTCCGACTTTGTCTTCTTTGAGGGATAATAAATGTCCCGAGTGCTGCTGTCTCCTCCTTTGGCCATTATTTCAGCTTTAGCTTAAAGAAAGTTTTGGTCGTAAACAAAAAAGTGCGCATGTGCCGCCGGCAACTTCAGCAGATGATACGGTGGCTGGTAAGGGTCACCGCGCCTACACCGCAGCCACGGTAATCCACCGAGATAATATATATATTTTTTTAAACAAGACGGTTATTATTGTCGTCAACTTTTTTACCGGGGTTTACTGCTACACCGGTTACCGTGACAACCCTAGCCCTGACACACTTTCAGATATTCTCATGGTGCAGCTGTGTTCTCCAGAGATCAAGGACTAGGACCCAAATGAGGCTGTAATGCTTTGGCACAAAGACGGTGTCAGAAGCAGGAGGCCAGACTTCATGGACAGAGAAAACAAGGAGTCTGACTAGATTTCAATGAAAGAGTTCATAAAAACCATCTCTAAAAATAAATAAATAAATAGTAAAAATGACAAAAGAGTTGTTTTTCTTATTAATTGAAGTTTTAATTATTTTGTCACTCTGTTTGGAATCAACATAATATAGAATAACAAGCTTTAGTTAGATCTAAATCATTTAGAATTTTGGCCGGTAAAAAATATGCTTGGCCGGTAGATTTTCATCACCAGCCAACTTGGCCGGTGAGTAAAAAATTTAATTGCGGACCCTGGCTCTATACCATTAGGGGGGTCTTGGAGGTTGCGTGGGAATTTGCCCAACCAATCTACGTGTGTTTTGTAGATTTGGAGAAGGCGTTCGACCGCGTCCCTTGAGGGGCCCTGTGACAGGAATTTCGGGAGTATGTGGTACCAAGCTCTTTTAGAAGGGCTGTTGGGTCCTTGTATGACCGGTGTCAGAGCTTGGTCCACATTGCCAGAAGTAAGTCGAGCTCGTTCCCGATGAGAGTTGGATTTTGCCAAGGCTGCCTTTTGTCACCGATTCTATTCATAACTCTTTAAGGACAGAATTTCAAGGTGCAACAAAGGTGTTGAGGGGATCCGTTTTGGTAGTCAAAGGATCAGGTCAATGCTTTTTGCAGATGATGTGGTCCTGTTGGCTTCATCAAAATGTAATCTATAGCTTTCACTGGAGCGGTTTGCAGCCTAGTGTGAAGCAGCTATGATGAGAATCAACTCCTCTAAATTTGAGACCATGGTCTTGAGTTGGAAAAAGGTAGAATGCCTTCTCCAGGTCAGGGACGAGGTCCTGCCACAACTGTGGGAGTTCAGGTATTTTGGGGTCTTAATCATGAGTGAGGGAAAGATGGAGCGCAAGATCGATAGGTGGATTGGTCCTGTGTCTGGTAAGTCGCCTGCATCACTGCAGTCTGTCGTGGTGAAGAAGTAGCTTTAACAGAAGGCGAACCTCTCGATTTACTGGTCAATCTAAGTTCCAACCTTCACCTATTTGGGGGGATTGCTGCTGCTGCTGTTTGGATCGCTGGCTGTAATGCACATAGCACACAACCTTGCAGTATAAAGAAGGACAACACCTGTACCCCTCCAGCTCAGCTGTGTGACTGCACTAACTGTCCTGTGGGACCCTCACCATGTAACCCTCATGTCCATGCTGTCTCTGGAGGAGAAACACGATCTCCTGTAACTTAAAATGAACCAAAGCTTCCTCCCAGTTTCTCTTTAGCTGAATTTAACATCAGTTTATCATCATGAAACAAAAGAATAAAGTGGAACAAAAACTTCCATTTCTCTCTTTTTTAACTTCCCCGTGTCCCTAAATAAAAGAGGCAGATGATTATGCTGCAGCCGCCGTCACTGACCCCGACCCCTCCCCAAGACCGGATCTCCCGACATCACAGCACTCGGTGAGCAGACAATCTCCCTCTCTCTCAGTCGCTGAACGAGCGTGCGAAGAGCGCAACGTGACAACCCGCTCAATTAACATAATTCACGGCCCAAATCCAACAGAACCGATCAGGCTGATTCGGTTCGGGTTTGGTCTCAGGTTATAACTCCAGCGCTCAGCCCTGCAGTACCACATAAAGGCAGACCAAAGTTTTCCTACCTGGTAAATGTGAAGAACACCGCTCTGACAGATGTGGCTGCTGCGCTGGTGTCGCCGTTAAAATAACTAAAATTGACTATGGTACTCTTCTATGATGCTGAATCATTTCTGCCCGCATCTCATGCATTGATTATTTGATTATTTTCCTCAGCTCTATACACCTCCCGGTCGGCCGTCGGGGATGGGGGTTGCGCGCGGAGTTTGGTGGCCACAAAAAGGGGGCTCGCAGACCGGATGTGGCCCGCGAGCCTCGAGTATCACTGACCTATGGACACCAGCTTTCGGTAGTGACTGACTGAAAGAATGAGGTCGCGGATACAAGCAGCCAAAATGAGTTTTCGCCGCAGGGAGTCTGGGCTCTCTCTTAGAAATTAGGCAAGAAGCTCGGTCATGAGGGAGGGGCTCGGAGTAGATCCGCTCCTCCTCTACATCGAGAGGAGCCAGTTCATGTGGCTCGGGCAGCAGGATGCCTCCTGGACGCCTCCCTGGTGGTGGTCGGAGCAACCGGTGGCGCCGGTGCTTGGCAGCATCGCCCAGTGTGCCCCAGGGCAGCTGTAGCTACATCGTAGCTCATCCCCACCAGCGTGTGAATGGGGGGTTGTAGAACCCTAAGAAGGCACTATACAAATACAGGTAATTTACCATTTATAAAATACCAAGAACAAGAACTCTAAGTTTGACACGTTTACGTTTCCTTGTTTAAGCTGTTGCTTTTCAGAACAGTGGAAAATATCTTGTATAATGTGATGGGTAGGCTTAAATAAGTGAAACTTTAGTCATGAACAATGAGCACGTGTACTGGCTCTTACACAAGGAATCAGGATCAGCATTTGTGATTATCTTGCCTGTTTTTTTATTATTTTCATTTATTTTTTCTTTTCCTCTGACTGACCGACACAATGTTATGACCCAATAAATGAATAAACATTAAAACTGTGGACTTTGCTGTCACACAGTGACTTTACAGGCTACTCCTTCAGAATGATAAAACTACATTTAGCTCAATATTTGTTTTCATTTCTATTACTAGGTCATTTAAAAATAAAACCAACGGCATACCGTAAAAATATGTAAAATCTCAAATATGACAAAATCGATGTCCTTACCCGAGTTAAACTTTGTTGTAGGACAATGGCGATGGCCTGAAATCTTCGGTTGCTGTCTGCTAAGAGCTGTTTGAGCTGCTGGATGTTCTGGTTGCTCCTCTCACCCTGCAGGTCATTTGCCTGAATCCCATCCCGTGATCCAGATCTGTGGGTTGGTCCCTGTTGAGACTTCTCTTGGCGAGAACTGGTTTTGGACTTCTTGTGCACTGGAACAGAGCTTGGGTTGAGTGCTGTGACAACACTAAGCATCAGTAAACTGTTCTCCATAAGCTCTACATAAAGACAACGCCTTCCAAAGAACCCCTTCTGCCAGGTTTTCATGTGAAACAAAGCTCTGCAGCCAAAGAGTTCAGTCTAACCAGCCAGTCTGATGGTTCCCAGATGCACTTAGTTTTCCATTTCCTAATTGAATCCAATCCTCTGCAGGTTCTAGCCACCGAGGACCGCTGGTCTTAGCGAGGCTGTGCATCAGCAACTTTCATTTACAACTGCTTTATAAATACATCAGTGATATATGATAGGTACCATCACAGTAAAAACATTTTTATCAACACAGCAAAGAACATAAACAACACACCAGCAGGTGATAGACATTCAGAGCTCCCATGTTGTCACAGATATTAGCAGAACTGTGACGTCAGTGAGAAACCTGATGATTTCAGCTCTAACGATTTACTTAAGCGCTCCTCTTCAATGGATGAGTTACAAAGCGGAAAAAAGACTATGTTAGCTGGATACATTTGTGAACACAAGTTATTTTTGTGTATTTTTGGTTTTAGGTGCCTTCCTCCGTTTGAGTATTGTATTATCAGGTTACAAAGTTAATTAAAAGTTGTTTAATAACGGTGTTGCCAACTCAGCGACTTTGTCGCTGTTCCTAATGAGTTTTTGACCCCCTCAATTACTTTTTTCCAAAAAGCGCCTAGCGACAACCCTAGCGACATTTCTCTCGACCCGTTGCTACTTTCTGTAGAACTTTCTTGTAGATATTCCCTACAGATTAGCAACAAAGAAACCATTTGCACTCTGAACCGTTCATCCGGGAGTAAGGAAAGAGAACGATAATCTGCACATGACTGACCAATCATAAACCGTTTTCGGCCGGGCCAAAGACAAAGGTGCAGTTGCAGAGCTGGAGACCGCCGATTAACGTCTAGCAGGCTCACGCTTCTACTAGAGACGGCGCAGGCATCAACCTGCGATCTCCGGTTCTGCAGCCGTCAGACACTTTGGCTTTTCCTGCATTTGGAAAATAAAGTCAACGGGAGTTTCAACTACCGCCCCGTTTACACACGCAGCTCTGTGGCTCATCTGAATTTCCTTCAGTGACACAGGGATGGTTATACTTTGAGACACCCGCTCCCTTTTGCTCGGTGCACCGTTATTATCACGATGGAGAAAAAACACAACAGAGAAGTTGTGAAACTATGAGGTGTAAAAAAACAGCTTTTTAGGAAAATGCCTGAGAATGAGAGCAGGAGGTCGGAGTTAAATCCTATAACAGAACTGTTTGGATCACCACACCATATCTGTCTTAATGTCACTTTATTTATACTTTTGGAATTTATTTTACATATCAAAGCAATTTGGACCATTTTAATCATACTAATTAATAACTTTAACACATAAAATAGTTTTTGTTATTTTCCTCCCTTTTAGTCCTAAAAAGACCAACTTGTATTAAAAATCTTCAGTATATATATGTGTATATATCTCTTTTAGATGCTATGGGGAAAATGAACGCCAATGTGGCGTGACAACGTCATTAATATGCAAATTAGCACGTGACATCATCTGGCGACATCTAGCGACTTTGGGGGGAACTTCAGCTACTTTCAGTCAAAAACAGTTGGCAACACTGTTTGATAAGTCATTATCTTGTCTTCATCATTAGATGGCACATAACTGATCACACTTGAAACTAGAAGCCTATGATGGGTGTATTAGAGCATCCTTGTGCAATAAGCTATACTTTTATGATAGCCCTAAACAAAAACCATGCATGAAGCTACAGCCCATGAAGAGTATTAATGGTCATATCTTTTATGAAACCCAAAACCTGGACGGCGATCAAGTGAAACTTGGAGTCAGCAGAGACCACAACACCCAAGGATAGCAGCAGCATGTTGCTGTGGAACATAATCAACCGTCTACGTTTATTTAGAGCTGAAGCTTCACCACACTCAGGTCATTAAAGCCAACATGAAGGCCTGTGCCATTTTACTCTAATAAAAGGGAGAAATCAGACCATCGAGCAAAATTAGAAGGCTAGTTTATGAGACTCTAGCAGAGAGGAGTAAATAATCCTGGTTATTGAGACCAGGAAAGTGAAGTTTGAGCCTGGATGACAGCAGGTCAGTAAAGAGTTTACAGATCTGCTCTTATTTCCTTCTGCGAGACACTAATGTGGGCTGTTAAGAGAAAAACAACTTTACGTTGCTGAGTTGTTTGATAATCTTGACATATTGTAACTGTTAGCTCAGTCGGACGGATAAAAAAGGACCCAATAATAACTAATTTAGCCATTTCTATTCAGTACATACCAGTAAATAGGCCTGGGACAATAACAAATTTTACTGGGTGACATATTGTCCAACAACTTATTGACGATAAACGATATTATTGTCGACATTATTGAGACCAAAATAACCACTTATGTAATGTTAATATATTATAATAATAATGCAAGTACACCCTTTAAAATGCAACAATTAAACCTTCATTGAACATTGGAATTTCATGAGCCAGAACTTTTAAGTAAATAAATAAAACAAACAAGAAAAATTAAATAAAAAAGCACTCTGTTAGAAAATTTAGCACCAAAAGTAAAATAGGCCTCATCTTTTCAAAACAATAAATTCAATGGTCTATCCAGTGTCCAAAACTACATTTTAATAATGATAAATAATAATAAAAGAGTTGTACATTTCTTAACCTCAATATATTCAGGCTGGAAAAATTATTGAGTTCATTTTCATCTATCGTACAATTAATTGATTTATTGACTACCGTCCCAGCCCTACTAGCAACAGAGTCATTTATTGGTCTTCACATGTTGACATGTACTTTTAAACCATGAAAATGAAACACCCTCAACACAAAAAATGTGTTTTTGAATCAGATAAGGGATCCCTTTTAAAAAGGATCAAAATCTTCTCCGCAAACATGATCAAATAAAGAATCTTACCAGCTCTTGGTGTAACTGGTCCAGCAGGTTTACAGTGAGGGCTATTTTTCTCAAGGCTGCCTGGAGGACGTGGAGCTCCTTTGCTTGTGGAAGGTGCAGATCTGCATGGTGAAGTCAGAGCTGAGACAAGAAGATGATCCAGGTAAGAAAACAGACTTGAACAAACCCCGACCCATAGTAAAGCACTGGTCAGTAACCACTGAGACGAGGGAGTTACGAAGATGAGATCAATCATCAGATTAGTCATCTTGAGGGTTTACGTGTTTAAATGTCATTTGGGAAGCATTTAAATAATGGAAACGTACATTAAAGTCTCAGTCTTGTGAAGGCCCTGAACAAGTCAGAAATGACTAAAACTACTCATGTTTATTATATTTACATGCAAAGACAAAAAATAAATCACGTTTAAACTATAGCTACTCTGTTTCGCCATCATTTGAGCTGGTGTATTATTTATTCTGTCTAACTTGATTTATTCAGGCATCCTGTAGTTACTTATTAAAAGTTTGCAGAAACAGGTGATTGTTTAGTTTCTAGCCTATAACGCCCTCTGCTGGTCATGCAAATAGCACCTCTAACAGAGCAGAACACGCAGGTAGTCTCTGGACATGCTGGACTAAGGAACAAATACAAATAATTAATCCGTAAAAAAAAATTAATGAAATCACATCAAATATGTTGTTTGTGTCCATTCTTTATTTTTATTACAGTATAGGTTATTTTAAGGTTGATTTAAATGATATTCAGATTGGTAGCACTAATCTGCTTCCAGTGTGGGCATTTTGATTTTACTGCCGACATTAATTCACGTGGACACCACTTTGACTACGACTGACAGGAAGACGGACAAGCTGAGATGAGGACAAGGACTAATAATTCACAATCTATATAATAATTATTTAAGCCGCCCATTCGTTTCTTCTGCTGTGTGTAGATGAACTTAATATTTAAACATTAGCAAACACAATCTAGGACTACGTCAGTCTGGCTTTTGTAAACACAAACAGACGTTGTGTCCATAAGGACACAGGTCATCACTTTCCAAAGGCCTTCCCAATCACCTCAGCCCTAACCCTAACTATGGTTTCATCCGAAGGATCCAGACAAAGCTGTACCGAGCTTCTGTTTCAGACGTTCTGAACCTGAACAGATCCAGAGTAAGACTCAACACTGTGCTCCGCTTGCTCCAACAGAGAGATCACGTCACAGCACGAAGCATGAAGACGTCACAATCAGACACTTGTTATTGAGCTCTGGAGCTGCAACCACACAAAGTAGTTCTCTGTATGGGAGAAGAATTACAACATTTGTGTAAAATCTGTGTTTCGCTTCTCTAAACAAGTCAAACTCTAAAAAATAAATAGATTTAGCTCATTTTAAACACATTTATTAAGCAAATAAGTATTTTTTGTATATTTAAGTTTCACTTTAAATACGTGATTGGAGTGAAACAGCAGCACTGGATGACTGATGAATAAAATAAAGCCACAAAAATAACCGCAGCAGGCCAGCATGACGTACAGAGTGATATGCGTTTAAGCTGTTTCTAGTTTGTAATCACATCAGAAAACTCGACAGCAGAGAGCCAGAGGTTGTGGAAACTGAGAAGGTAAATGAAACCTGAGCTGTGTTGCCACCATTGAAGCTTCACCAAACAGCTTCCAGAAACATTCTGATTTTAAACTAAGGATAGTGGCTTTGACCCAGAAGCCTTTAGGATGTAAATAAGTGACAGACCTGTTTGAAACACCAGAGTGCTCTTCCTGCATCCTGACAGCAGCTGAATGTTTCGCAGCAAGTCTTTGGCTGTCAGACGCACACGGATGTTTGACAGGGAGAGCTTTGGAGACCATAACATGGCTCAAGACAAAGTTCAAGAAAACGTCTATAGTTTCTTGAATCAAAACAGGTGTTCTAATGTAGACACGTCATGGCAGAGCCACACATCCAAAGCCTCATGAGACTGATAAGAAAAGGTCAAATAAACGCAGATTCATAGAAATAGTTTTTTCCAGAGACAGCCAGGTCAGCATAACAAGTCTCCAACTATTGAACTCCCTGCCAAGTAGAACATGAAAGCAATATAAAAGGTTGTCAGATGGTCGTAGCAGCTCATTGCATGCAGCTGAGAAAAATTAAAAACCAAAATCCCCTTAATCCTCGTGGAATACCAGGCTCCGGCCATGTGTCAAAGCATCAAGTCCCACTGCAGACTGGAGCCGCGTTCCCAAGCCTGATGGTGGTGGTACTGAAGCAGAGCCAGGATGGATGCAAAGGGAGTATGTGTGTGTGTGTGTGTGTGTGTGTGTCTTACAGAATAAGCACTGCCAATGGAAAATCCATCTAACCAAAATGATTCTGTCCTCTTGTGTCACCATCATTGGGATGGCATTGCCTGGGGCAAGGTTAGGTCTGGTACATAAAATGAAAATGTTTCTGCTGAAGGTTGGTGAAACTGTTCTACACCGTTACAGCAGCAACATCAAAACTGACAAATGAAACTGAAATAAAGAAATGAGTGCTTCTTAGCTCAGCAGAGGATAACATGGAAGCCATAAAATGTTGATTAAAAAATGTAAAACACAAACAAGCTCAAAGAGCAATTGGGTTAAATAAAAATAAAGAAATCATCATTGTCCTACAGCAATTTTTTAAGACTGACATGAAAGTTTTAATTCAACAGAAAAATTATCATCCATCCTGCTGTTGATAGCTTGCTGAACAGCCTCTGTTTGAAGAAATGGTTAATATTCAACAGAATTGGGGAGCACAAAGAAACTCCAATCATCGCAAAAACCCAAATGTATTTCTACCATCTTCAAACAGCTCCAATCAAACATTATCTTATAAACTTCTCTACAATTCTGTAAGTCCTTAGCTATTTAGGTCCTACTTCTGTGACCGCACCTTTAATGTTATGGTGGGTAGTGCTGCCTCCCCCTCTGCAGCTTTGACTTGTGGTGTTCCTCAGGGCTCTATTCTTGGACCCCTTTTATTTAATTTATATATTTTGCCCCTGGGTAACATTTTTAAAAAACACCACATTGACAACCATTTTTATGCAGACGACTGCCAATTATATGCCTCTGTGAAGCCTAATGACTTCTTACAACCCCTTGTTGAATGCTGCAATGATGTGAAGAGCTGGCTGTCAGAAAACTTTCTTTTGCTGAACGACGCTAAGACAGAGGCCATCATTTTCAGCCCTGCTCCTTCTCAAAGTCCCCAACTGACCCTTCCATTTATCACAAGTGGGTTGAAAAACCGTGTCACAAACTTAGGGGTTGTGATGGATGCTAAACTAAAAATGGACATTCATGTCAACCAGGTAGTTAAGACCTGTTTTTACCACCTGAGGCGTCTCTCTAAAGTTAAGCCCATTTTAAAAAGGCGTCATCTCCATTCAGTTGTCCATGCATTTATTACTTCCCGTCTCGATTACTCTAACTCAGTGCTATACGGTGCTCCTATACCTGAGCTAAACAATCCAATAAACTCTATGAAGACCTCTGCATGCCCGCTCAACATTTTACCCTCAACTTTGTTCAAAACTGCTTTTCAGTCCATCGGTCCCAGCGTGCTCTCTATTATTAATGCTTCTCTGGTTTCTGGTCAGGTCCCTGCTTACTTTAAGAACGCTGTAATCCACCCAATCCTTAAAAAACGAGTCTCGACCCCTCTCTCCATAGCAGCTTCAGACCCATCTCTAAACTTGCGTTCATCTTCAAGATCTTGGAAAAGGATGTGGCTAAAAAACTCACAGCTGCTCTTGATGAACATAACATCTATGATAGCTTCCAGTCAGGTTTTCGTAGAGCTCATTCTACTGAAACAGCTCTTCTTAGGGTATCTAATGACCTTCTGACTCACACTGATGCAGGGAACTGTTCTGTTCTGGTGCTGCTGGACCTGACTGCAGCCTTTGACACTGTTGACCATCACCTGCTACTGGAGAGTCTGAGAGACTGGGTAGGCCTATCAGGATCTGCTCTGGAGTGGTTCTACTCTCGTCTGTCTGAGCGTTCTGTGGCCATCACCTCCCTCACCCATGGTGTCCCGCAAGATTCTGTGCTGGGACCTCTACTTTTCCTCCATCTGCTTCCTCTTCAGCACATCCTGAGCTCATTTAAAATAATCTCCTACCATCTTTATGCAGATGACATCCAACTGTACATCTCCTTTAAGCCCCATGAGATGTCTAAGCTGCAGCTGTTACACACCTGCTTAGACTCTATCAAAACCTGGATGGTGGGAGCTTTCTACAGCTGAATGAAGATCAGACTGAGATCCTCATCTGTGCCCCAGACAAGCTGGTTCCCAAAGTCAGAGACTCTCTTGGTCAGCTTGCTTCTCACACCAAACCTTCTGTCAGGAATCTTGGTGACCTTTGACCCAGCTCTCACCCTGGATTCTCATGACAGTTCTCTTGTTCGCTCTTCCTTCTTCCATCTCAGGAACATTGCTAAGCTGAGTCCCATTCTGTCCCGCTCTGAACTTGAGACAGTTCTCCACACCTTCATCTCCTCACGCTTAGACTACTGTAACTCTCTTTTCACGTGTCTGAGCAGAACCTCCCTGAACCGTCTACAGGTGGTTCAGAACGCCTGTGCTTGGCTTCTGACCAAGTCCTCCAAACACACCCACATCATCCCGCTTCTCCTCCAGCTTCACTGGCTGCCAGTCAACTTCAGGGTTCATTTCAAGATCCTGGTTCTGGTCTACAGGGCCTTACATGCACAAGCACCATCTTACATTGGTGATCTTCTTAGTCCCTACACCCCCAGCAGGTCCCTGAGGTCCAGTGATCAAAACCTACTGGTTGTGCAGCACCAGGCTAAAGACCAAAGGTGACAGATCATCTGCTGCTGTGGCCCCCAGACTCTGGACCTCTCTCCCCCTGAGCCTGAGATCAGTGGACTCAGTGGTCTCCTTTAACCTGTTCACCTGTTCAGGCTGGCTTTTTTGTGACCATCGGCTGAATCTTCATCACTACCTCCTCCTCCTCATTCATCTCTTTCAAGGAAAAAAGTTTTGGAACCACTGGTCTATACGATGAATATTCTATTCCTCTAAACACAAGGTATCTGCAGGTTTAAGGGAGCCAAATTTAAGACTTTTTAAGACCCTTTTTAAGGCCACTTTGACCAAATTTAAGCTATTTTTAAAATTAAATTTAAGCTATAATTTCCAGCTATTGCCTGGAACCGGTGCTAACCACGTCGCGAACGTGGGATTAGCCATCCAGTTACCATTAAACTTGCACTTCCCCATGGCGCAAGCTCCCACTAGCTTAACCAGCTAATGTGCTCATCTAAAAATAGCCCCCTTACACAACCAGCTGAATGTGTACGGTTCCGCTTACGCCAACATCACACACATAAAATGCTGAACACTAACTAGAAATTCACGAAAATTTCATAGTAATAAAAGAATTTTGTTTATTGGGTTTTTGGAGATTTAAGACCTTTGGAAACTGCATTTAAGGAATATTTGTCAATTTTAAGGATTTTTAAGGCCTTAAATTTGGAAAAGCAAATTTAAGACTTTTTAAGACTTTTTAAGGACCTGCGGATACCCTGTAAACAGCCATCAGGAAGCCATCTACAACAGGGAAAGATAGTAATCTTAATCTAAAACTGTAACTAATGTTAAAGGTGAAGAGCTCAGTCAGTTGGATTTAAAAAAGCCCCAAATAAGAATCATAACTATTTTAGCCATTTTTATTCAGTACACACTAGTAATTGTGTCATTTACTGGCCTTCACACCACAAACATTTGAAAAACCTGAAAACGAAACACCCTTAAAATGTGTATTTGAATCAGACTAAGGGTTTATCTATTTAAAAAGGAGCAAAGTCTTCTCAGCAAACACAAAGAAATGAAGAATCTTACCAGTTCTAGGTGTAGTTGGTCCAGCAGGTTTACAGTGAGTTATCCGTTTCTCAAGACTAACTGTAGGATGTGAGGCTCCTTTGCTTGAGGAAGGTGCAGGTCTGCATGGTGACGTCAAAGCTGAGACCACAAGAAGATCCAAGTGAGAAAACAGACTGAAAATAACCCAAACCATAAAAAAGCATAGATCAGTACCTACTGAGACTTGAAGGAAGTTGAAACGATTAATCATTAGATTAGTCATCTTGAGGGTTTACATTTTTAAATGACAGTTAAGGATTTGGTGTCTCAGCCTTGTGGAGGTCAAGAACAAGTCAGAAAATATTAAAAATATTCATGTTTACTGTGATTAGTCACTCATTCCCTAATTTTTAACAATCCTGGAAAATGAGTTAAATATGAAATACGTATCCATAGTCAGTACCAATTCTGAGAAAAGACAACAAAGCCTGCAATAATGGAAGCATCCGAGGAAATAGTTAACACATTAGATGAAGGAAAATTTGCGATTTGAGTATTTATAGATTTTAAGAAAGCATTTCACACAGTAAATTCATACAGCCCCCCCCCCCCCACACACACACACACACACACACCCCAAACCTGGGTCTTTTTTTTCAGTGGCCCTCGGACCCAGACGGGCCGTGTCCAGGGAGTGGCCTGGGGTAAGTAAGTAAGTAAGTAAAGTTTATTTATAGAGCGCCTTTTACAGATAAATCACAAAGTGCTGTACAACACGAGTAAAATCAGGGCAAATACCTCAAACCAATAAAAACATCATAAAAACAATAGCAGTGACAGCAATAGTAACCAAAATCAGGAGTAAAAACAAAGTGAAGGTGTGAACAAGAACAAAGCCATCTTTTAGGATATTTAGCGGGGGAAAGCCTGGATGAAAAGGTGAGTTTTAAGATGTTTTTTAAAGACCTCGTCAGATCTCAAGAGACGGAGATTTGAAGGTAGACTGTTCCAAAGTCTGGGGGCAATAGACTGAAAGGCCCCGTCCCCTTTGGTTTTTAGTCTGGTTCGAGGAACAGCCAGGAGGTTTTCAGATGTGGATCGGAGGTTCCGTCAAGTGGGGTGGCACATGCCACCCTTGGAATCTGACTGGCCACCCCAGGTGCCACCACACTAATTTACCTTTGAATAGGCTTTTCATTGTCCACAAAAGGCTTGGGGGTACAACAAAAAAAGCATAACCATTGGTGCCACCCATGCACAAAGCTGTGCCTCACCTGGGCCACCCCATTATAAAAGATCTGGACCCAGAGCTGTAGAGAGAGAGAGTTGCGACACTTCAATAGACTTCTATTGAAAGAATGGAATGTGGAAGTCACGTGGCTCGTGTAGCTTCGAATAGTTCCAAACAGCCCCGCTGCTGCATTGACCACAGTTCATTTTTGGTTTTTCGGAAGGATTTTCTCCGTTAAGTTGATCAAATGTCATCATTGTTTTTTGCATTGTGAAGCGTTAGCTAACCGCTTCGTACCAAAATAAGCCAACGATGATTTTATGTTGCCAGTTTAAGCTAAATAACCTTTAATGAGCCAATTGTGTGCAGCTTGTTGATTTTGAGCAGGAGGGTTTAGACAAGCTTCACGAGCTGCAGACGGGTTTATTTCAGTTTGTTTGATTCTACGTTTAAAAAATATTCCCCACAGTTTAAATAGGTTATAAACTTTTTACATTATTAGTTTTATTTGGGATTTCTTGTACAATACGTTGCTGTATCAACACGAACATGCATCAGAAATGGAAGCACAAATGGAGAGACCAATAATAAAGAAAATGTGATTGAGAAGACAATTATTTAACATTTTTCAGTTAACAACACTGACTGCAACGAACTGCTGAAGCATGAGAAAAACAGGATTACAAACGTGAGAAAATATGTTGTTCTGTTTTGTGGACTCAAGTAATAAGAATAGAATTAAGATAGTTCAAGAACAGTAGTTGAACAATAACTTAAAAATGAGACATTTTCCATGAAAATGCTCATTTCCACTTGCTTTATAATATTAGCATTTGCTATTTTGTTAATAAGGAATGACAAGAAATAAGAATTAACAATAACACAATTATCAATAAATAAATGTCAAAGAGTTACTAAAACAAACATCTTATGTAACCATTAAAGGTTAAACTGTGTTGTGTGTCCATCTTCATGTTTTCATCGTGGCTGAGTGGAGAGCTGACCAGGAACAACGGTGGTGGCAAATCCCAGTTGGGTCTGTGATGGAGTGATGCACGCCTGGAGTGATTGCCATCTCATCCACAGTAAGCACACACTCTCTTTCCATCTCTGTCATATTTTTAACCTTCAAACTGGGCATGTCACACACCTCTCCTAACACACCTGGCTCCTGTTAATGGGCTGCATTTGTCTGTGCAGGTTCTAACATCAGGCAGAGGGATACTCATGTCCTGAAGAAACCTGCAGCCTGTTGAACCCACTGAAAAACAGTTGTACGGCCTTTTTGATCGTCTGTTTCCTCCCTTAGGTGTTCCAGCTGGGTTCCCTGCTTGCATGGCCTGTTCCTTTCTCCTCCTGGCCCTGACGCCAGCTCCTCATGGCTTCCTGGGATGTCCCTCTCTCCTGATACCATCTCATGTCCCCCCTCACTTTCCCCCATCTCATTTGCCTCACTGCTGCTGCTGCTTTCCCCATTCTCTGAAATTATAATGGCGCTGTTAGAATAAAGAATCATTTTAAAATGAAATAAATACAAATGTCTAATATTTCTAAACATTCGTACCACCGTTTACTTGAGTACAACATGTGTGGTCACTGGTCAGTGGACCAACATGCAGTGGTTCTGCTGTACTTCTCACTGCGGGGTCCTTCCTCCTCCTTGGTTCAGGGCGATGAACAAACACAGCATCAGCCCTGAGTCTCACCTTGCCTTGCCTAGTCTTAGTAAACTGTCCCTCCTCTACATGTGCCTGTAGAGTGGTGTATTAGTTTATTTCCTGCCACATTTAACAGTTTAATTGCAGCCTTGTGCAGCTGAGAGCAGAACATGTAGAACCTTGATAGAAAACATGTGAGAGTGCACGTTAAACCCGCTGCACACAGCTTTTTGTTATTGTGATCTCTGGTCATGGTGAGGTTGCTCCTGCTGACTCGAGCCAACCATTTTCTTCTTCTCTCTGCGTCTTTGGGGAAGCCATAATTCTGATTCCTCCCTCAGACCGATTGCTATATGCAGCGCAGCCAACCATGTAAGCTTATCTACCTATAAAGGGATTATTAAAATACTGTTTTTGTACATACAGAAATATTGAACTAAACCAAAAATATAGAGATGTAAAATTGAATTTTAAGATTTTATCAACCCTAAAATTAGTCATTTCAAATTTTAACCCACAGACACATTTTATTTTAATAATAATCAAAATAAAGTTATTCAAAAGAGTTTCATTAGGTCTTGAGTACATTGCTCATAATTAATGATTCAGCTTATTTGTGCATATGTAATGACTAAACATAATGTTGGTAAAATGCTTTATTAAAAATGCTATTATACATGTTGTACAAGTCTGGTGTTCATTTTTTCACAGTTAACACTTTTTTATCTACTGTGATGAACCATACAGTTTTACTGAAGTTTTCTTTGTAATTAGTTGCTATAGAAACCAGATAAACTGGGTTATAGATGCATGTGCTGTCTTCACATAAAAACATAAAGTAATGATTGTAAAATGTTTTCTACTGAACAAAATAGATCATCATTCAAAGCATAAACAGCTTCATGTTTTCTTCAAGGTACGCTGGAGCAGAGTTCTAGCTTTCAATAAACACTTTAAAATGGATATTACAACTCGACTTTAGGGCTTCTTGTAGGACTTAAAGTTATTAAATTTGCTTATATTAGAGCAGCGTGTTGCATTACTACATCAAATTTATTGCTATAATGTGGTCTAAATGTGTTCTACAGTGTGTTAGGACTGCCGTATTCCTGTAATGTAGAACAGTCACGGGTGTCTGTCTTCCTACAAATGCTCGGAAAATAAATAAATACGCTACTTTGTGAAGGAATTGGGACATAATATATAATATAATACAGGGGTGGGCAATCCTTGTCCTCGAGGGCCGCTATCCAGCAGGTTTTATTGTTTACCTGCCCCAACACACCTGATTCCTGGATGAACCACCTGTTCAGCAGCTCATCAGGCTCTGCAGCAGCCTGTTAATCACTAGTAGATTCAAACCAGGTGTGTTTAAGCAGAGAAACAAGTAAAACCTGCTGGACAGCGGCCCTCGAGGACTGGGATTGCCCACCCCTGATATAATATATAATATTATTCAATAATTACCAAAAATAGCCAGGGGAAATGTGGCAATATTCAATTTTTGTGATTTGACCCACCATACGCCGTTCGAACTGACTTACGGCGCTGGGATGTTGGGAATTATTGAGAGCTCCATGAACCACGTGACCACGAGTCGGCGAGTTCAAAGCATGTCGCAACTCTCTTTCTACAGCTCTGCTCGGACCATTATAATTGAGGACCCGTGATGTATTCAATGCTCCTTGCAAAATTTAGGACATACCAGATAAACTATGGAGTACTTAATATAACTGTCTCTCTTTTTTTTTTAAACAAATGAGAGACATGCCAGGAAAGACACATTTCATATTCAGCCATCAATTGGATACAATGCAAACTGAAGCTACTGGTCCAGTTGCATTCTTGACGTAATGAACGAACCACTGGTTCAGGTCTTTGAATACATGCAATCAAAAATATTTACACATTATTCTACCTGGCCGTCTCTCGTATCCTCTAACAGACTCATTAATTTCACTCCTGGGGCACTGGGAGAAGCGCCCATGAGCTGAAGCCAAACAACCAATCACATCTGGTTGCTAGGAAGAAGTGTGGAGTGTTAGGCCAATTAGCATCAATGAGGTTATCATCTTTAGGGTGCTGGCTGATAGCATCCCTGCTGCAAGAAACAGCTAGCCAACATGCTAGCTGAAGGTGCTGTATCTCCCGCCCTTCCCTCCTCATGCACACACAGCTGATGTACATAGATGGAGCTGAAATCGTACCTGTAGCTGCTGCAGTAAAATGTTTATATTTGTTCTCATTTTATGGCATTTTACGTTCAGAACTGAATGTCTAATTCAGTTTCTATAATAAAATCCACATAATGGTTAAACTAAGTATTGCACTTTGAGGTGTGCATGCTTTACTTTGCACAGCTTGAGACAGACTGTTGGAGACTGAAATCTGAAGCTGGAAAACACCAAGGTCAAAATAAAATGTACATTATGAACAAAAGTTGCTCAGACAGTAGGCTTGTGTATTTATTTGATTATTATTAGTCTCATTTATCTGTAAATTGGATAATTTACTATCTGTAAAACTGCAGATTTGGAGAAGGGAAGTAAATAACTGTTATGGAATTGTAGTCTAAACTGTTTGTTTTAATATTTATAATGAACTAAAGAAAATCCTTCCACACATAGCTCCACCAAGAATTATTTTCACCAGCCGCCACTGACACTATCAGATTATAAAGAAAAAATTCTGGACTGATCTGTAACAAACAGTTTCTAATCAGGCACTGACACTTAAAAAATGTATTTCAATATGTGAAAGCATGTCACCATAACCAATTTCCATCAGCGGTTCAAGGCTACATTTAAGCAGAGCAGAGGCAACCCCACATGAAACTAGATAAATATATTTGTACAAATAAAATAAATAATCTGATCATTATATTTAACTACTAGCAGATCAAATATAATAAATGCTCTAAAGAAATAGACTGCAGAGAGGCAGACATTTATTTGTGTTTAACGTAAAACATTTTTAAATCTGCTAAAAATTTTTATCTATTAGTAATTAACCCTCTCACTTGTCCAAAGGTCTTCATCTCGTCCATTAATCACAGCTAACAAAGGGATGATACAGAAGCGATAAGATCCAATGAGCAGGCAGGTCAACAGTGTGAGATCACAGCTTGATGATGTACTGCCTGGTGCGAGTAAGGAAGAGTTACTGAAAACGTGAACTGGAGGTTCAGTCCAGGTGCAGCTTCGAAGTCCAGTGTAGCCAGCCATCCTTTTTCCAGTGAAACATGAAGAGGTTGCTCTTTTTAATCCACATCAGACATCAGATGAACTATGTCTGCCTTCACACCTCCAGGCTGTGTGTTAAGTAGAGTGGAACAAAGACTGTTGCCATAACAACAAGAGGGAGGGAGGATACTCAGCGTAGAAAACAGGTCTTCAAAGCCAATCACAGACCTGCATCATTGATTATTTATTTCTATGTGATATGAAGGGAATACAACTATTTACAAAAGCCTAAAACTGAGTCGGAGGCTTTAATGTGGGCTGATATCAGAGATGGGTTCTGATGTTGCATTTTAAATAGTTTTACCGAGAGGTTTCTGACGGTCTTGACATATAACTAATACAAGCCACATTTACCAATGGTAATCATTAACTATTTTATCCATTTCTAATCAGTACATACCAGCAAATGTGTCAGTCATTGGTCTTCACGCTTTGATTATTTTGAAAACATAAAAGTGAAACACCCTCAACACACAAAATTTGTATTTGCAGCAGACAAAATCTCTTCCAGAAACACGGTAAAAAGCAGAATCTTACCACTTCTGGGTGTAACTGGTCCAACAGGTTTACAGCAAGGATTCCTTTTCTCAAGACTGACAGTAGGATGTGAATCTCCTTTGCTTGTGGAAGGTGCAGGTCCGCATGATGAAGTCAGAGCTGAGACTAGAAGAAGATCCAAGTGAGTAATCAGACTGGAAGTAACTCGACCTATAATGAAGCACTGAGCAGTGACCACACAGACATGGAGGGAGTTATAAAGACAATTGTATCAATTTAATAATTGATCATATCTGGATGATCCCACTACCACTAGGGGGCACACTTTGGACCTGGTCATCTCCCAACACTACCTAGATCAATCTAAAGGTAAAAAATCTGGAGGTGTCTCACCATAAGGTTGTTTTCATGGAGTTTTTCCATCTTTCTCACCTGACTAAACCCAAGCACCATGCCTCCATCAGAAAATTAAAAACATTAAGCCAATAGCTCTGACTGGTGACCTTCATCTTTTCTTCATACAAACATCTCAGTGGACTTCCACAACAATAGTAATTAGCATCTGTGACATTCACATCCCATTTAAGACCACAACATTCACCTTCACCTGCTCAGCTCCCTTCGCCTAGCATACCATCTTTGTTATATTGCAGCCATTAGCTAAAATTAATTTTTTCCCTTCAATGTACAAACAGCACTCCATACTGACAGAAAAACACAATTGTAGAAATGTATTAAAAAATAAATAAATATCACATGGTCCTAAGTATTCAGACCTTTTGTTCAGTATTTAGCGGAAGCACCTTTTGAGCCAATACAGTCACGAGTCTTCTTGATAAAGATGCAACAAGTCTCTTACACCTGAATTTAGGGATCCTCTGCCTTTCTTCCTTGCAGATCCTCTCCAGTTCTTCAGGTTGGATGGTGAACATTGGTGGACATACATGTATAGGTCTCTCCAGAGAACTGGGTTTGAGTTAGGGCTCTGGCTGGGCCATTCAAGAAGAGTCACAGAGTTGCTGTGAAGCTACTCCTTTGTTATGTTAGCTGTGTGCGTAGGGTCATTGCCATGTTGGAGGGTACACCTTCGGCCCACTCTGAGGTCCTGAGCACTCTGGAGAAGGTTCTTGTCCAGGATATCCCTGTATTTGCCCATATTCATCATTCCCTCGATTGCAACTGGTCATCCTGTCCCTGCAGTTGAAAAACACCCACAGCATGATGCTGCCACTGCCGTGCTTCTCTGTTGGGACTGTATTGGACAAGTGATGAGCAGTGGCTGGTTTTGTCCACACATACCGCTTAGAATTAAGGCCAAAAAGTTCTATCTTGGTCTTATCAGACCAGAGAATCTTATTTCTCACCATCTTGGGGTCCTTCAGGTGTCTTTTAGCAACCTCCATGGGGGCTTTCATGTGTCTTACACTGAGGAGAGGCTTCCAACGACCCACTCTGCTCTTTGGGTTCTTTACCTCTCCCACTAAGGCTCTTCTCCCCCGGTAGCTCAGTTTGGCCGATGTAAAGATGGTAATTATAACTTTAATACTGATGCGCACTTAAGAATGTATGGATATATATATACACAACAAAAATATAAACGCAACACCTTTGTATCTGCTCCGATTTTTCATGAGATGGACTTAAAGATGTAAAATTCATTCCAGATACACAATATTACCATTTCTCTCAAACATTGTTCACAAATCAGTCTACATGTGTGATAGTGAGCACCTGTGCTTTGCTGAGATAACCCATCCCACCTCACAGGTGTGCCACATCAAGATGCTGATCCGACATCATGAGTAGTGCACAGGTGTACCTTATACTGCCCACAATAAAAGGCCACCCTGGAATGTGCATTTTTTTATTTTTATTTTTTTTGCTTTATTGGGGGTCTGGGGACTTAGAACCGGTCTCAGTATCTGGTGTGACCACCATTTGCCTCATGCAGTGGAACACATCTTCTTCGCATAGAGTTTATCAGATTGTCAATTGTGGCCTGTGGAATGTTGGTCCACTCCTGTTCAATGGCTGTGCAAAGTTGTTGGATATTAGTGGGAACTGGTACACGCTGTCGTATACGCCGGTCAAGCACATCCCAAACATGCTCAATGGGTGACATGTCCGGTGAGTATGCTAGCCATGCAAGAACTGGGACATTTTCAGCTTCCAAGAATTGTGTACAGATCCTTGCAACATGGGGCCGTGCTTCATCTTGCCTAAACACGAGGCGATGTTCATGGATGTACGGCACAACAATGGGCCTCAGGATCTCATCACGGTATCTCTGTGCATTAAAAATGCCATCAATAAAATGCACCTGTGTTCTTCATCCATAACAGATGCCTGCCCATACCATAACCCTACCACCACCATGGGCCACTCGATCCACAACACTGACATCAGCAAAGCGCTCACCCACACGACGCCACACACGCCGTCTGCCATTTGCCCGGAATCAATCAATCAATCAATCAATCAATCAAATCAAAGATACTTTATTAACCCCAGAGGGAAATTAGAGTTTCAGTACACACAATTCAGAGATCAGACATACATGGTCAAGACACATGATAAGACTTTGTGACTGTGGTCATTCACAACCATGAGTCGCGCTACCTTAATAGAGGTTACATGAGGACTGGTTCAGGTGGAGGGGAAAAAGGCACTTCAGAGTCACCCTCCACCAGGAGGGAAGCTTTGCTCTGCAAAAAAACACCTCAAACAGATATGCAACAGACTTCAGACAACACAACATAAGTGTCCACTAGGTGGGGTGGTGGGTTGGAACTATCCCTACTTCAGTTCCTGCAGCCACAATAGAAGCAGCGCATGTCACCTCAGTGTGGTCAGGGGGAGGAGCATTGAGAGTTGTAGGGTTGCAATGACCCTGGAACGTTTCAGCGGCCTTCCCGCAGTCCCGCCCAGGCTGGGATAGGAGTAGGGATGGGTACCTTTGACATTTGAATCGATTTGGTACTAATTCCGGTACCTAGGAATCGATGCCGGTACTTAACGGTACCAATTTTCGATACTTTTGAGTGTTTATTATTTTAATTCTCTTTTATAATTAAATATATATTTTTCTCAATATATAACAATATTTGATAAATATCACGATAAATAACATTCAACTGTTTGTATTTTAACATCGTCCTTGTAGTTTTATAAGCTGATAATTAAACTTAAGCAAACATCTTTACTGTGAACTAAATTTACTGTGTATCTTCATTCCTTTTGCCGTCTTTTTTCATTTGATTTTTCCTACTGGGAAGTTAGAATTTCCGAGGAGAAAGCGAACGCACCATTAGCTGATAACAACGGTGGCAATGGAAGCTAACATATCAAGCTAACGTTATCTTAAACAGTTTATTTAGCTGCTGGAGCAGATTAAAACGATGATGCCTCACACTTAGATCGTTGTCACTGGTTTCATCTTAACCCAATCACCCGTTGCATTTAGTAAAGTGAAGCCAAACTTTAGAGCGCGTTCATGTTCTTCTAGTCGGAAATTCGGAGTTCCGAGGAGAAAGTGAATGCACCATTAGCAAAACGGAAGCTAACATATCAAGCTAACGTTATCTTAAACATTTTATTTACCTACCGGAGCAGATGAGTATGTCTCACTTAGATCGTTGTCGTCGGTTTCATCATCACCCAGTTACCCATCACATTTAGTGAAGTGGACCCAAGCTTTAGCGTGCATTCTTTTTACCATGCTACTCTGTTCACAACTGGCTCACAGCGAGCAACGACATAACGCTCTTGCGCATGCGCAGCTGTCTTGGCAAGTTCTTGTTATGAAGGACGGGTACCGAAACGAGGCACCGTTTGAAATGACGTGAATCGGTGCTCGGTCGTTACTATGGAATTCGGTCGGTACCTTAAAAAGTACCGAATTCGGTACCCATCCCTAGATAGGAGACAGAATTGAGTTGCCATAGCGACAGCACATTCCACATATCTTATGAGGGGGGGAGTTTTCGTTGGAGCCTTGCAGGCTCAAGGACGCCAGATTCTGATTAGAAATTGTTTTGGGGCCGGACAGAGATAATTTCCTCTCTGTCTTACAGTTTGTTGGTCCTCAACCTCTCAAAATCCCAATAATTGACATTAAACTATCCCAATCCATGCTGATTCATCCACTCTCTCCTTGATGGCATCCGTCTTTTGTGCCAATAATGAATCTCGGCCAAAGTCCCAAGCTTACGATTCATCTCGGCAATTTTGTGAGTCTGAATTCACAGCGCGGTGCAATCCATCTCTGAGCTCCGGGATCCGGCCAATATTCCTCGACAGCTCGTTAATTTTCCGGTAAGCCAGGTAGCCTCCAATGCCGATCAGCAGGAAACCCGACACCAACACCACGAATATCCACACATTTTCAGAGTCCTCCACAGACAGCTGGTCTGTCCCAGAGGGGCATCCAGGAGCCCCTTCTCCCATTGTCATCGTTGAAAAAATTTTATCAACCACGTTGAGTGACCTACTTTCGAGATCCATTTTATTGAATTTCAGTTTCCAGTTTCCAGAAAAAATGCAGAAGCAGCCGTGCACCCAGCACACACAGACAGACAAAGGCCTTGAGGATAAGATATGGAGGAGAGGAGAAGAAAAGCGTCTGCACCCTTCAAGAGCCAGAAGAAGAAACAATGTAAGCCGAGATTTATCCGTGAAGAGAACGCCTCTCCAACGTGCCAGACGCCATCGAATGTGAGCATTTGCCCACTCAAGTCTGTTACGATGACGAGCTGGAGTCAGGTCAAGACCCCCGATGAGGACAATGAGCATGCAGTTGAGCTTCCCTGAGACGGTTTCTGACAGTGTGTGCAGAAATTGTTTGGTTATGCAAACCAATTGTTTCAGCAGCTGTCTGAGTGGCTGGTCTCAGACGATCTTGGAGGTGAACCTGCTGGATGTGGAGGTCCTGGGCTGGTGTGGTTACAAGTCATCTGCGGTTGTGAGGCCGATTGGATGTACTGCCATATTCTCTGAAACGCCTTTGGAGACGGCTTATGGTGGAGAAATGAACATTCAATGCACGAGCAACAGATCTGGTTGACATTCCAGCTGTCAGCATGCTTGTGGCATCTGTGACATTTCGCTGTGAGACAAACTGCACATTCCAGGGTGGCCTTTTATTGTGGGCAGTATAAGGTACACCTGTGCACTACTCATGATGTTGGATCAGCATCTTGATGTGGCACACCTGTGAGGTGGGATGGATTATCACAGCAAAGCAGAAGTGCTCACTATCACACGTTTAGACTGATTTGTGAACCATGCTTGAGAGAAATGGTAATATTGTGTATCTGGAATGAATTTTAGAACTTTAAGTCCATCTCATGAAAAATCGGAGCAGAAACAAAGGTGTTGTGTTCATATTTTTGTTGTGTGTGTATTGTGTGTGTGTGTGTGTATATATATATATATATATATATATGGAATCAGACGAAATGATTTCTTAAGGAACAAAATCTCAGCAAACATGATGAAATGAAGAATCTTACCAGTTCTAGGTTTAACTGGTCCAGCTGGCTTAAAATATTGGCTCCTTTTCTCAAGTCTGACTGTAAGTGGTGAAGTTCCTTTGGTGGTGGAAAGTGAAGGTCTGCATGAAGTCAGAGCTGAGACAAGAAGATCCAAGTGAGAAAAGTGGACTGGGATTAACCCATAGTGAAGCACTGATCAATGACCATGTTATAAAGACCAGATTAGTTAATCATTAGATTAGTAATCTTGAGGGTTTACATTTTGTTAAATTTAAGTTAGATCTAAATAATAATGAAAAAAACTAGGGTTATGTGATGGCACACAGTTGCTTTGCAGCAAGAAGATTGCATGATTTAATAACAGATGTGGCCTTTCTGTGTGAAGTTAGGGTGGGTGTTCTCCCCATGCATGCATTTATATTCTCTGAGTACTCCAGTTTCTTCCCACAGACCCAAAAAATGCATGTTAGGTTAATAGTAAAAAGTGGCTGATAGCAGGGCTGGAAGATATGGTAAAAAATAGTATATTGATAAAACATTTTTTGTAATGATCGATAATTATGAAAACATACATTTAAAATTGTAGAAAATATATTTAACGTGAAGCCCTGGCCACTTTATTTTTGATATTTTTCTTTTTTTCTCCGCCTCTTCTCACACTGCCTCATGCTCTGTTTTGGTTTAAGAGGGGAGGGCCTGGTGATGTAGCGTGCCTGAGTCTGTGGTTTTGATTGGTTAGGAGTAACTAGTGAGTCTAGTATGCTGCTACCTGACAGGTTATAATTAAAAAAAAAAAGGTTATAATGAAAAAAGGAAACCTTTTTATCAAAGTTTTTTTACACATTTTTTTTTCTATCGCACCACATGTCTATCAATAGATGTATTGAACTATTGAATTATCGTCCAGCCCTAGTTGATAGGACCACAAATAGATCTGTGGTTCTGTCTTGCCTCTCAAATGCAAATGAACCTACAGCATTCAACCACCAGTTTCCTGGAAATAAACGGTGACGGCATTATTGTCGTCTCACTCCATAGACAAGCATTAGGGTCTTCAACCTTTGAGGTTATCTGTGCTTTATTTGTGATTTAAAACCTGATAATGGATAAACGATGTGCCAGGGGTACTTGTGAAAGTGACACACAGTATCCTGAGAGAATATTCAGACTATTTTAAATCCCACACCAAAAAAAAGCATAGATAAAATTCTCTATTGCACAAAGCTCATGGCAGACCACATAGTCAACCCGTGACAACTATAAACCTGGATGACTGTTTTTGCTAAGGTAAGAGAATGGTTTTGTATAATCTTAGCAATCGGACCTCATACGTTCAGATCAATTACCTAAAGCCTAGTGGTAATGAGTAACTAAGAAGGGTGGGACTTAAAGCTACATCCCTAGGTGTGACTGTTTGACTGGTTGTCTCCGTGTGCCACTGTGATGGACTGGAGCTGTGTCCGTGGTGTACCCCAGCTCTTGGCCAGTGACTGCTGGAGATAGACACCAGCTCCCTGCAAGGAATATCTACTGCTCATGGGAATTGGTTCAAAAATTAGTGAGTGGACAATATACATTAGTGTTGAGCTTGAGAAGACAAAGTTAAGAAATACTGAGAAACTTTAAAGATTCACCTGGAGTCCCACTGCTTCGATCCTGCTCACTGTGACCACTGGATTTGTTTAAGGCCCTGGGTGGCCCTTGGATCTTCTGTGGTATTCTAGAAGCAGGACTGAGGGGAGGACCCATCGGTGAGGTGTGAGCAGGAGACCGAGGCGGTCTGGTTCCACTTGACTGAGACAGATTGCTTAGGTATGGTTCCTCTGCTAACTGAACACTTTGACCATCTGTCAAGAAGTGGAGGACAACAAGTTAAATCTGCAGTTTAGATACGATGTTTTAGGAACAAAACCAACATTTTAAAATGCATTCAAGTCAGGAGAATCTAAAACCCTTTTCAGATAGACATTCTGGAATATGTGTGGACAATTCTATCTGGTTTTTAACCGGAACTGCGTTTTCAGACACACCACTTTTGTACCGGAACTTGTCCTTTCGGCTGCCTTCACACAGCAGGGAAAGGTTCCAGTTATCTGGGGGGGGGGGGGACGACATAGTGCGGCGGGCGTACATGCGTCATTTACCCAAACAAAGCCATTCAGTCAAACATGGCAGACAAAGAGATAGAATTCCTCTCATCGGTCAGACTTACGTTAAGCATAATTCTGCGCACACGAAGACACATAAGAGACCAGGATGATGAAGCTCAATGGTTAAAGGAATCACGTAAGAGGTATGATGCGCTCTGTCCCGCGTCTAGGAGACGGTACCGTAGGAGGCGAGCTGCCATGGTACGCCGCATGCTACAGCAGCCGGCTATGTAGGTGTGCACAGCGTCCCCCGGTCCCCCCCCCCCCCCCCTCCCCTCCAGAACTCGACCTCACCAGTCTGAAGCAGCCACCTTGTCCGTAACAAGTCCAGACCTGTTACTAGGGGCTTCGTCTGGTTTAATCTCTCTCTCTCTCTCTCTCTCTCTCTCTCTCTCTCTCTCTCTCTCTCTCTCTCTCTCTCTCTCTCTCTCTCTCTCTCTCTCTCTCTCTCTCTCTCTCTCTCTCTCTCTCTCTCTCTCTCTCTCTCTCTCTCTCTCTCTCTCTCTCTCTCTCTCTCTCTCTCTCTCTCTCTCTCTCTCTCTCTCTCTCTCTCTCTCTCTCTCTCTCTCTCTCTCTCTCTCTCTCTCTCTCTCTCTCTCTCTCTCTCTCTCTCTCTCTCTCTCTCTCTCTCTCTCTCTCTCTCTCTCTCTCTCTCTCTCTCTCTCTCTCTCTCTCTCTCTCTCTCTCTCTCTCTCTCTCTCTCTCTCTCTCTCTCTCTCTCTCTCTCTCTCTCTCTCTCTCTCTCTCTCTCTCTCTCTCTCTCTCTCTCTCTCTCATATGCTGGTGCCACCATTACAAAAAAAAAGAACTACATTCCACTACAATCGATTATGGCATACTCTTCTATGATGCTCAGGCATCTTGTTAGGATGCCTCCTGAATGCCTTCCCTGCTCTCACAGAGACCCCTCCTCTCAGCTCCTGCTCTCACACAAACAGGAGAAACGCTCAGCTCCAAAAGCCCCCCTCCTACTCTCTCACCCTCCTGTATTTTGTATTACAAAATTTGACAGGATATTCATACAAACTTCTGAATCCCTTTGAGGGTGCTTCTCCTCAGGAATGTCAAGACAAGATGCTCATTTCCACTGAGTCAGTGTCGCAGGAGGAACATTTAATGTGACGAGACTGTTCAGACTGAAGCCGCTGTTCAAAATCAGATACGTATTGGATTCAGTAGCCCAAGTAAGTGACAGGTCAGATTTGGAAAAATAAAAATCAGACATGATATATGATGCGGGGAAAAAACCCACGCATCAAAGTTGGATTTTATGCGTTTTGCCTGCAGTGTGAACGTAGTCTTTAATGTGGGCTGTGCACAAGTAAGCAAGTCTACAACCTTCTGCAAGCCAGTTAACAAGCTTCTGCTTTCAGTTACTAAATGATGATACAACCAACAAGGAAAAGCATTAACCTGGACCTGAAGCACTCCAGCCTAACTGTTCCCCTTCCAGACTGCTTGGTTCTAACAAATTAACCTGGAGGTCAGAGCTCCTCGCCGTCATAACTATGGCTAGTGAAGAGACGTCATGCACCATACTTTAGTAACTCAAAGTAGAAACTTGTTAACTTCTATAAATGTGTATGTGGCTGGACAAATACCGTTTAAAAACTAGTCTTTTTTTATGCTGGCATTTTAGATGCTACCATTGCTGCACCCTAGAAGTGCTTCTGCTGGCTGAGAAGCCAGGGAGCCTCAAACAGAAAATCCGTGGCATACATTTGATTGAGTAGGCGTCCATTTCAATGTCACTGAACCTGAAATGCTCCATCTCTTGGTCTCTAACATATTAGGTTCTGTAAAAATTCAAACAGACCTCTGTTTTTATACTAAACACCTGCCTCTTGCCAAACTCTGAAAGATCCATTTCAAATGCTTTAACCTCAGACTTTTTCTAAACAAATAATACATCAGAATCAAATTATGTTCAGTTGCACAGATGATGTCACCAACACTTCACATCACTGGGAAGACCAGTAACATAAAGAAACTGTCTGTAGAAGGCCATAATGTGATCGTTAAACATGTATCCAGCACAGTTCCTAACAACAGGGGGACAGCAGAAGCTCAGCAGGTAAAGCGAGTTGTCCAGTAATCGGAAGGTTGAAGGTTTGATCCCTAACCCCAACCCACCAGAAAAAGCTGCTGTTGTGTCCTTGTGCAAGACACTTAGCCTGCCTTGCCTGGTGGTGGTCGGAGGAACCGGTGGCACTAGTGTGTGGCTACATAGCAGCTAATCAGCACCTGTGTGTGAATGGGTGGATAAAAGAAGGTGTTGTGAAGCACCTTGGGGGGTTGTAGAACCCAGAAGGGACCATACAAATGCTATGATGGGAAGACCATTTTACAGAAACATTTTCAAGTCAACAGCGTGAAAACTGTTTTATAGATTTCTGGAAAAGAAAAAACCATTTCATCAAAGAGGAGTCCCACCTGTATGTTGTTTCTGGAGGCGAGGCTTCCACGTCTTTCCCACAGTAGGCTTCTGTTGACCTACAACCGAGCTTGCCGTTACCCGAATTCTACTGGCATCCTTCTTTGGGGTAGGTTTGGGGTCTTTGGGGTCAGTTTGGCCACTTCGAGCTGGGGCCTTTTTTGAACCAGCAATCCGAGTGGCAGCCTGGTGTGCTGGGGCCGATGATACTTGGCTGGAGGTTGTTTGCATCATTTCTGAGCTGATCTCAATGGCTCGGGCTGCAGAAGCAGGGCCCCTCACAGCTGGGCGGTGGTTGGATGAAGTAGCTTTTGGTTTTGGATTATCCATCTACAACAGAGCACGATTGTTTAACAATTAACTAGCAGCCCTTGTATTCACAGATCCATAAGACATAACATGCTATAGGCAGATTTGGTTCCACTCATTACTTTAGTAGATTTCCCAGGCGCTAACTGATTTCTGTTGTGAAGCAGGACCTGGCACTGCCACCTGGTGGGAGCTTTTAGACATTGAATTTCATTCCAATTAAGTCCGACTTAGAAAACTTCTGAATTCCTATTTTCCTGACCTAGCTGAGTGAACATGCGAGCCTTGCAAGTGAACACTGCTGAGGAGTGGCGGGTACTGTTGCCATTTTTTAGGCCAGAGTCCTAGGATTTCTTACCTTTTCAATGCAAGGTCACAAGAAAGGGAGGGAAGACATTTTTACCTCTACGTTTTGTCCTGGAGTGGAAGTTTGAAGATCATCGGGACTTTCTCGAATGGCCGACACAGCAGACACAAAAGCCTCGCCGGGTTTTGTAAAGGAAGTCAACTGCTCTCCTTCAGAATTTGTGAGATCTGTAGATGTGTCCCAGATGAAAGTTGTCGAGAGATCTCCTTCACTCTCACTTGGCAAAGCACCACGAGAGCTGGTGGTTACAGGATCCTTAAGAAGCTCCAAGTTGTCTGACTGAATGAAAGTAACGCCGAGACTAGGATGGCCTGAGATCTCAGACACTTTATCTGCTAATTTTTCACAAACCGGCAGCATGGCTGACATCAGGCTTGACTCTGCCGTAAACAGGGGACTTGCAGCTGAGGGGATGTTTGACTCTTCCAGCAAAGAAACAGCAACGAGTTTCTGTTCCTCCAGAGTGAAGCCGACACTTCTCATCGTTTCTGTAGAAGGTAGGAAGCAGTAGTCATTCTCACAAGAAGCCTCACCTGAATTTAGTCTGTTTTCCTTCCATGGAGGGTCAGGAGAGGTGACTTCATCATTACCGCGGTCCTTGCTGTGCCCACTAAAACTTGGAGGTGTCTCAGATTTAATATGTTCATTCTGAATACCGTTTTTAGGTGTGACGATAAAAGTCTCATTCATGCTACACACAGAGGAATGTCGGCCAAAGCAGCGGTCCATGTAGACGTAAGGGGAGCTCCTAGCTTCGGTTTCCTTCTGGCTGGAAATACTGTTGGTATCAGGTGATGCAGACGTGTAAAGACTCTGAGAGGAGAGAGCAAACTGTCTGCTGCTGTGTGGCACTATAACGGAGCTCCCAACAGGATCACCAAGTGTCTTATGAGACATTTTATTGTTGTGATGAGAATTTGGCCACTCGTGTAGACTCAGATGTGAACATTTCCTCTGCCGAGCAGCTCTGTAATCCATCACGTTTGCTGGGCAGGTCTGAACATCATGAAAGAGGAGAAAAAACAGAATTGGATATTGAAATCATACTTTTTTACCTTTACAGAACCTACAAAAACAGTCAGACGAAGGATTATTTAAATCTGTTCAGGTTTTCCTCTGGAGACAAGAAATAAGAAAAAGAAAAGATGGACCTTACGGTCCTGCTGGAGCAGTTTCAGCAAGCAGAATGATTAAAGCAACAGTTGGTGAAACAACGCGCAGTGATTTAAGTGTTACATAAACTTTCAGGCATTCAGCCTGAGAAATAAACAGCTGTCTCAACATCCTGGCTGTTGTCTTCATTTAGGCAGGTTAGACTCCAAACTCGCCCAGCCACGACCACAAAAGCACCACTGTTGTAGAGGAACCACAAAAGACCAACGTATCAGACCGCAGAGATCCTAAAAAGGTTTAGTAATACAAACTAAACACGTCCATCTAAAACTTTATAGATTTACTCTGAGCCAAGAATGCTTCTGGCTGATTTAGCCATCATGTGTCAACTGATCCTAACACTATTCTGCATTTATAACCTGGAAAAACTACTTTTACAATATTATTTCCTAAATTATTCTACAAAAGAACGGTGTTAATTCTGATATAAAAAAACTGAAGACCAGAAATAAAACATTTCTAAATTATTAACTACTCAGAGCGTAGCTTTAAATGATTATGAAGCAAGATTAAATTTCACTCAAAAACACGTTTTTAAAGCTACGCCTGGAAAACCTGGACTATGAGCATGTAGCCTGTTAGGAGTTAATGTGGCTCACCTTCAGGTCTAAAGCTGGTGACATTTAATTAAAACAGGTCAGCGTTTATAAAGTCACTAAATCAAATGAGAATAAATTAAGATGAGATTTGGTGGACAGGTAGGTCAATTTCAATCTCGACAATAAAAAAAACAGCCTCGTCAAACTGCTTCTCACATTGAAATCTGGCCATAATTCCTCTTCGAAGCAAACTGTGAAATGCAACACAGACCAGGAGCACATTAGTTAGAAATGATGTTGGTGGCACAACTACACCTGAGGCCGGAATGACCGGATTGCTTGTGGCTAAATAAATCTCATGGAAAATAAACTTTGGGACACTAAGCCTGCATAAACAGCATTTCAAAGAATAACGCGAGACTGAAATGATCTTCATTACACCAATTGAAGTTTCTTCAAAGGCCACCAGTCAGTTGTGATTTTTCCCACTTAATCCTCTGAGCGGTAATGCCCTCACTACTTTCCTTCCCAAGCAAAAGCAGGTCCACTTAACTGGGCAGACCATAGATGCGAGTCGGATGCCATTCCACCACCTCTCCAGTCTTGTGTTCAAAACCAGCCGTGCATCAATAACAGCATGCCCCCTGTGCAGTCATTAGCTTCGTTTTCTGTCCTTGCTAATGTAACATGACTTTATTTATACAGACCTACTGAAGATCTGGATCCACGGTCGCTCCCACCAGTAACTTTGGTGCTCTTTGCTCCTCTTGTACAAAAACATCTAGGTCCAGCTGAGCACTGGGTTCAGTCCAAGTTTACTAAAGCAGTAAACCAAGAAGTAAGCAGCCTGTTACCTTTTTAGAGCCCAGTGAAGGGGGAGTGGCTCTGAACTGGGCTGGCAGCCAAAGTCCGTCTGCTATGAGGAAATGAATTAGGTAACTTTTAGCAAGGGATAAATGAAAAGGATAGGAGCGTAGAAAAATATATGGAAAAAAACCATTATAAAAACATCATGTTGTATTTTTAGTACAAAGCTTACAGAATCTCAAAAGCAAAACACAATATGTAAGAGTAGCTGATAGATAAAAGGCCTCCACCGATAACGTCACGGTTCGATGATACGGCTTCGTGCACAAACAGCTCGTTATTGGATCCTACCACAACAGCAATGCTGTGAAACCAGAGCTCAAGACCCCTGAGACCCACGCTATTTCTGCCTAACCTTTATAAAGGCCAATGAACTGTTCAACTACAGACCAATCTTTTAAGGATGAGAAGTAAATCAGTGTCTTATCTCCTCAGAGCTCCAAGTGTCAATCCTGCTTCCAACAGAGAATCATCAGATAAGTCTTGGTTTAGTCAAAGCCTTTCAGCAGCGTTCACCAAGTAAATCTAATCAGAACACAGAGGTAGTGTCACAGTCTGACAGAAAACCAGAACAAATCATCACAACTTCAATACAAAACTTGGTGACTTCTAATATCACTCGGTGTGCACTATGTGGTCAACATTTGTTCCAGAGAACCAAGTTTATCCACAAACCTATGATTTTTGTGCAACAACAGCAATTTGATAGCTATAAAGCCTGGCTTGGGTTAATCTTTGAGAGAATTGAAGTTATCTTTAAACCCAGTTATCTATTTAGAAGATAGGAGAAACACAATACTTTGCTATCTTTAAAGCCCCTCCAGTATAACAAATACAGCCAACAAAACAGCCTTTTATGGATGAGCAAGCAGACTCAACGCTAGCTCACACTACAAAGGGACACTAAACTATTTTCAGTCCAGAATAACACAGCGTGTAAATGACATGGTCATTTACAGTATGTTCTTTACAAGTTGGGAAGCCATTTATTTTTATGATTACAGCTACAAGAGTACCTCAGATCACCTTCAAGCCATGATTAAAATACACAAAAGCAACCCAGCGTAAAGATACTAAGGGTGAGATTATCTGTAGTCATTTAAAAAATTTAATTAAATTAAAAAATCAGAAGAAGCCAAAAAATGTGACTCAGAAACACGCACAACTCTACTGAACTTCCACCTTACTGTGGTGGAGATGTTTGAGTACCCCCAAGATCCTGGGGGCTGGGTTGTATTGGGCACCAGCCCCTGGTACGGTCTCCCATGGCAATGTGGCCTCAGGAGAAGATTCAGCATAACAGCAGTTCAATGGCATTGATGAAGGATGACCATGAAAGGAAGATGACCTTATATGGGTGTGGACGACCAGGGAATCGTCTGGATCTAGGAGAGCTTGTCTGTGAGCACTTGTTTATCGAGTCTTGGGTCCTGTGGCTTGGCCAGGTGTGTGTGTTTGGGAGGAACAGTCTCCCTGATCTGAACACAAGTGGGGTCTTGCTTTTGGACTTCTGTGACCTGGATTGCCAACATTGTGTCATATAGACATGCACTGTCCATAACAAACGCCATGTTTGAGCGCAGGACGGTGTACCTGCTACCAGGTCACTTAGGACCAAGTGTCGATTATTGATTTTATAAAAGTATTGTCTGACCTACGGCCTCAAGTCTTAGAGACTCAAGTCAAGCCAGGGACTGAGTTGTCAACTGATCATCTGGTGATGAGTTGGATCCACTGGGAACATACAGTGCTCAGCATAATTAAGTACACCCTACATTTGTCAGAGAATCTTTAGTTTCCTTCCAGAATCAACATTTTCTATGAGATACCATACTACTAAATGCTCCCACAAATGTGGGCCATTGACTGCAAACCAAATTTGCTCATTTGCAAAGACAAAAAAGTGATTTTCCCATCAAATCCATTCATGTTGCAAAAATGAGTACATCTCAACTATAGTCTTAGGAGAAAAGCCACACAAATTTCTAATTAACAGGAATTCAACCACAGGTGAGTCTAATGATTCCTTTAAGAGGTGTCCAGCAGACAGGTGACTAGAAAAGGGCGTTACTTAAAGAAAAGCTCTTCCCATTTGATGCTGTCAGCAGTGGCTCCACATGGAAGAGAAATGTCACAAAGTCTGAGAAAGGAAATCATTTCTTGACACATAAAAGGTGAAGACTACAAGAAGATCAGCAAAACTTACATATCAGTCAAATTAATGTAGCAAAAGTCATCCAAACATTTAAGAAAGATGGAAGTGCAACCATCTTACAGATGTCCAGACCGCCTATGGAAGTTAACATCTCGACAGAAGCATCTTCTGATGAGAAGGGTTGAAGCAAATCACCATGCAAGTTCACTGCAGTTAGCTAAAGCAGTAGAGAGCCAAACTGGAGTGACTTGTTTCCCGTGACACCACACGCAAAGCTCATGGATAAAAAGCAGGCCTAGGATTTGCTAGGGCCCATGCTGAGAGATGAAGACTACTGGGACTTTTTACTCTGGAGTGATGAGACAAAGATCACTGTTTTTGGAACTAATGGTGTCAAAACTGTATGGCGTCGTAAAGGTGAGGACTTCAAAGAAAAATGCATGGTGCCTGCAGTGAAACACGGTGGCGGTGGTGTCCTTATGTAGAGCTGTATAGGGCCATTCCCATCTGTACCGGGTCGGCCCGGGCCGGGTAGTGTAGGTTGTTTACATATCTGGGTGGCCTGGTATTTTTCCGGGCCATCCAAGGCTCATTCTCAGCCCTCTTCTCGAGGGGGTCTGCTTCAGGCCGACCAGGGCCAACACACCCACTGCTGACAGCAAATTCACGCCTTCCATTAGAGCAAGCCTCTGATGGGTGGGTAGAATCAGCCCACATGGGCTTTAGGCAAGGATGTGTGGAATCAACCGGGCCAGGCTGGGGCCGACTGGGGCTACCCTGCCCGGGCCGACCCAGTACAGATGGGAATGGCCCATTTGAGTGCTGCAAAATATTAGGAAAACCTGCGATATTCGATAACAGTGCTTAATATTGCGATATCGAGATTACTCACGATAAATGAACAAATACTAAAGTATGCAGTGTTGATGTCGTCTGGCGTGTGACGTCTGCTCTGGGTTCAAAGCAAACAAAAACTAATGCATGAATTCCATTACAACATAACATTTTTATTGCAAAACTATGCAGCTGCACCCGCTACTGTATTAGCGGCCGCACCCGCTACTGCATTAGCGGCCGCACCCGCTACTGCATTAGCGGCCGCACCCGCTACTGCATTAGCGGCCGCACCCGCTACTGTATTAGCAGCCGCACCCGCTACTGTATTAGCAGCCGCACCCTCTACTGTAGCAGCTGCACCCGCTACTGTATTAGCAGCCGCACCCTCTACTGTATTAGCAGCCGCACCCTCTACTGCATTAGCAGCCGCACCCGCTACTGCATTAGCAGCCGCACCCGCTACTGCATTAGCAGCCGCACCCGCTACTGCATTAGCAGCCGCACCCGCTACTGCATTAGCAGCCGCACCCGCTACTGCATTAGCAGCTGCACCCGCTACTGCATTAGCAGCTGCACCTGCTACTGTATTAGCAGCTGCACCCGCTACTGCATTAGCAGCTGCACCCGCTACTGCATTAGCAGCTGCACCCGCTACTGCATTAGCAGCTGCACCCGCTACTGTATTAGCAGCTGCACCCGCTACTGCATTAGCAGCTGCACCCGCTACTGCATTAGCAGCTGCACCCGCTACTGTATTAGCAGCTGCACCCGCTACTGTATTAGCAGCAAAACAACAAACTGCATGCATGCAGTTTCTCGGTGACTTTAAAACATCACCTCCACCATAAAACTTCTTCTGATGCTCCAAATACAGAAAAACATCCCTTACCAGGGTTTTTGAATAAATAGTTTAAATGTTAAATAATAGTTAACATCACTTACATGCAACAGCAAATTCTCTCATTGCTACTGAACATTTTCTCCACTTATGTGGTTATGATATAAGGCTGTTGCTGCTATTGGGAAGTGAACTGTGCTGGGCCAAACTAGGAGAATATTAAGATTTGCTGAGGGAAAAAGAAAAACAATCGTCTATCTTTCAGAAGAGGAACTGGCAAAAAACTACATGGAAATATGTGAAAACGTTTGTTTTTAACCCCAAATTGAACAAGTTTACCTAGATCTTAAAAAGCAGCTCAGATGATGAAACTGCAACTATGATTCTTGTAACAAGCTAACAAATTGAACTAGCTCCTCTAAGATAACCGGCTAGCAGAGCTTCTGACTGACGGTTTATGTGCTGCAGCAAATCAACTATCCTGATTAACAAGGTTATAAAAGCTCATAAATGAAAAATCACTTTGATGTGTGGGGGAACTTTTCCAGGCCCTCTTTAGCAGGGTGGGACTGGGAGGAGAGTAATGTAGCCTTTTAGCTGGAAGCTAACCGGAGCCTGGGGCTAACATCACCACCTGGTGGAACACTAGCGACATGGAGGTGGGTGGGTTGGTTCACCGGCACATGTCGGAGTCAGCCCGGTTATTATCAGCTGCTTAACGACACCGAGCGGACTCACGTTCACGTTTGAAAGCAGCGCTGATTCCAGAAACCTCAGCACAAAGTGCGTTCGTTAATCTGAGCCAGCATGACGAACAAGGGAACGGCGCCGCTAACAACTCAGTTCGGGTAATGCGTTCCACCCATCCTAAGGGTCTACGTAGGGGGCAGGCGTATTACGTGAACGGACCCATCTGATTGGCCGCATATCAGAAGGGCTACAATTGACTGGTCAAATAATACTTCCGCGTAAAAAACAGAGCTGGTTTAAGAAAAGTTGATGTATGACACGGAAGGAAATGTTTGAACCAAACATTTATCGCCGTTTTTGACGTGTTTTGCAATGGGCCTATCGCACGTCCTGTTATCGCGATGACGATAATTTTTCAATATATTGTGCCGCCCTAGCTGCTAGTGTTGGGGAGCTGATGGTATCATGAACAGTTGGCAGCAGTATGCAATGGGTTTTGTTTCCACCATTGAAACATGAATTCCCCTATTATGGTTCAGATACCTCATGTTAATCAAGATAAGTAACAGTTTGGACGATAAAAATCGCTAATAACATCTGACTGAATGTATCGCAATACATCGTGATACATAGTATCGTCTCCCCTGTATCGTGATACGTATCATATCAACAGAATTTCACCAATCCACATCTCTACAGTATGCTACAATTAAAAAAAAAATCATACAAATAATTGATGATGTCCAGATACAGACAAGAGGAAGAGTGATATGTGCTGTGATGTTAGAATACTTTAGTTTTAATAAAATCTGATGCAAAACTTGTGTGTTATGTGAACAGATTGTTGTACTTAAACAGGTTGTTGAGCTCTGATAATATTACCAAGACTGTAGTGTGAATAACTAAGTTAGGGGTAGGTAAAATAAGCTATGCTTCTTACTATCCCTATTCAAACTAATTTACTGTGTAACGTTGAAATAACTATTACATATTAATGCAAGTGATTCATTTATTAACTTAATGATTTTTTTAAAACTTAGACTTTAGTTGTGTATACGTTTCCTCTAAATCTTTGTGACTTTTTGTGTTATTTAATTTGTTTGGAAAAAAGTTAAGTCAGGCACGCATGCCAGATTTGTGTGAAATATTTCAATTTTTCAAAATTACGGTAAACTTTTCTGATGGCAATTTAAAAAAATAAAGTAAGAGCTTGCCATCAACAACAAAAGTAAAGATTTTAAATGAAGAAAAAACATGTCCCCTTTAATTTGGCCCTCTTTCATAAATAAATTTCTGAAATGAAAGAGAGGCCAAATTGTTGGGTTTTCTTTAAATATTTATGTATTGATATTTATTTGAAATAAATACCAATACATTTTCACAACATTACCAAGTTCTAGCCATCTTTATTTCAGTGTTTTGCTTTGATTTCCCTCACAAACAAACTGAAGTTAGCGTTAACGTTGCTGTATTCCTGTAGCAAATGAGTAAATAAACTATATAAATACATCATTCTGTGTCGTCACAAGCAGGTGAGGCACTGAAGTCAAGGGTACCTTTGTTGGGGTCATCTTTTCCTGATAACAGGTTTATGTTCCACACCGAGCAGGGGGATTGGACCATCTAGTTAGCATGTTAGTAGTATATGCTACCGCCTGAATAAAAATAATTAAATCGTGTATTTGTGTTCCCGTAACAGAATATTTTAACAGCTTACTGTCTTGTTAAATAGCTATAAAAATACATACCAGGAGAGGCTGGCGGTCAGTGAGCGGTGTGAACTGCTGCGGCGAAACCGCCCAAAATGATGCTAGCAGCGGTCAAACGGCCACGTTTATCTGTTCACTTTCAGTTATCAAATCAACAGTTAAGTTTTAGGTAAATATAGGTTTAATTTAAACGTAAAATAGCAAAATAAATCAGGTTTTCCTGTCCGAGTGGCATTTACATTCCTATTTCATGAACTCAAACTAACCTGTGGCTGTCACACAGAGCACCCCAAGTGGTCACTAATTAGTCCCACCTGGATCGGTTCGGTCCATCCCACAGCACCATAACTGAACCGGTCTGTTGTTTTAATGCCACACACATTTAGTCCTGATGAACGAACGGTTCGAAGTTAAGCCGTACGTGGCAGGAAGCGCGTGGTAAACATTCAATTAACTGTTTCAAAACAGAAAGCAAAACCCCGCCCCCCGCGCATGCCAAGAAACCATTAAACAAACACCACCGCGAAAATCACATCGCATAACTGCATTTTCATCATTTTCAGTGACTGGGCCTCATCAGTGTCTAACACAACAAACTTGCAAACTTTTTCCTCTCCCAGATGAAAGTCTCAATCTGATATATGTGATCAGTTTATTAATTTAAATCTGAATGTACAACAATTAAATATCATATAACCATGTTTTACGATGCCAGTAAACAATGTATATACAATATGAAAAGTGCATCGTGTTAAGTGAAAAAGATGGCAACGCTGAACATCCCGTAAAAGATCAAAGGGAAACCTTTCATCAGGTTCACAGCCAGGACAAGGTCCAATTCTTTCACAGGATCGGAGTTGCTTTAAAATAATCCTCAAGTGTCAGTAATATCAGATATACATTTATTTGTATGATCAACTCTGCCTTTTAACATTTATTTTATGTGTTAAAGCTAATTCAGAAAACATGTGAACTGCATTAAATTATTCAAAAAAAAAAAAGCTTTCAGCTGTACAACCCAGGACCAGACACTGTGTACTTCCTGACCGACCTGCAGCAGATGCTACCGACGCATGCAGGCTCTGTTATGGATGGCATCAAAATAAATCAGAACAATAACGTTTGACTGGACTATTTACACAGATGGGTGCAAGACAGTATCACAATCTGATCATCAGGTCACCAAGACGCTGGATCAACGTACCAGGTGAACAAAAAGACGAGATTTATTCTTCCACATCAGTTTCGGGCCATGTAGGAGCTGTTCACAAGTTTAGGTATAAAGATGAACTCCCGGTCCAGAAGGCAAATAAATGTGCAGACGTCATTCAAAATGAGAATGAAGATAGAGGAGGAAAAAAAGCACATATCTTTCAGAATTTTTGAAGAAAAGAGGAGAAAGGAAAGAATGTTTAATTTCCTTTTGTCCACTGGCAAGCAAAGCTGAACCGGCACTTGTGCCCCTCTTTTCTCCCCACTCCCCTCTCATTTCTTGACACACGAGGGCCAGCTGAGTCCTCCACAGGAAGCAGAAACAATGATGTAGATGATCACCTAAAAAGAACACACAGTGTACTTAGCAAGAGACATTACTATAGAAACAATGCTCCAAGTTCCTAAAAGACACCAACTAAACAACAAATAACCGCAGCCTGGACTTACCAGGCACACCAGTACAATAACACACGTCAGCTTGAGGTTCTTCATACACATGGCCCGAGCAAGGTTCCGACTCGTGGTTTTAAACGTGACTGACTGACGGAGCAGAGAGAGGAAAAAGATGTCAGCCATCTCGCGGTTAGCTCAGAAACAAGAATGGCAGCCAGCTAATCCACTCACAGCATCAACCAGGTTTTCCGTCTTGTCAATCAGCAACTCCAGCTTCTCTCCTCTCTGAGCGACCAAGTCTGTAAAAACAGCACAATGACCCCATCAAAGGGTTGTTTTCATACAGTAATCCACACATTTTCAGGTTTCAAGCACTAAACAGGTACAGCATGGAGAACACACCAACTGATAGAATCACTAAGATGCTCACTTGAGAGGAAAAAACAAACAAAAATACACTAGAAACCCAAAATGACTCCAACGAAAATGGTTTTTTGCTCAGAATTCAAAGAGCTTCTTTTCTTTTCTGAGCTGCAGCATCTCAGGCATGAAGTGAGCATAAAATGTGTTCTATAATTATTGTCACAACTGCACTAGTGCGTTTGTAAACGTGTGGTGTGGTTAAGTGCCAGGTATAGCCTGGAGCTCCTGAGCTTTTTGCTAAGACAGAACCAGGACTACAGTACCGTATTAACTATTCAAGTGAACAAACAGTAAAACCCAACATCAGTGACAAAGAATCAAGTCAGTCTGTGAACAAAGCTGTCACAAATATGGGCTGAGATTGGACAAATATCGCCACCTAGGGGCCCCATTGTGTCTCACAGGAAAAGTGTTCTCACACATGCATATTATACTCATTTATTTTTGAATGATGCAGCTTTATTTTACTGATTTGGTTGTAAGTTTCCTGTTGAGGCAACAGAAAACTTAGTAAATAAATAATGGTAAGCAGCACCTTTTCTGCCAGGTGGCTGCAGAACCTTCACATATTTTACTTCAGTCGAAAATTAACTAAAAACAATGTCAGATCTATCAAAAACAAGTAAATTTTTAGGTGTACGAGGAAGCTCCAATACAGCTGAAATATTTTTATGATGGCATTTATATGTACACACAATAATGGAATAAGGCAGTTAACTAATACACCTGTAGCTAGATGCAACTTTATTGACGAAAACAAAATATTACTTTTTTATATGTTCGCTGTTCAAAATGCATCACAGACCATTTTAAACACAACCTTGCTCTTGTTTCCAATTTGTCACCAACAGCTTTACATCATTTATTCCACCCAAAATGAGGCACAGCCTTTTGAGGGAGCAGGAAGTCACATCTATGTGGCTCCAGCGCCTGAATAAAGGATTCAGCTGACACGATAAGCAATAGTTAAATCAGAGAGACGACGCTGTCATGGTACTAGTTAGCCACTTTGTCACAAACATGAGGCTCAATAACACCCTTCCTCTTTTTATTGCATCACCAGATTCTGGTTTCCAAACCAAAACTTAAAGTTGTGGAACACTGAAAAACATTTTTAATGATTACTCCTGATTATAATCAGTCACTCTGAGTTTTTCATGCAGGCTGAACATGAAAATAATAATAATAATGCATTGAACTTATATAGCGCTAGGGCTGGGGGTAAACGATTATTTTTAAAACGATTATTCTGACGATTATTTTATCGAATAGTCGACTATTCTAATGACTATTTAGAAAATTAATCTAATGATTATTTTTCTATTGCACAATTAACAAAAACCAGAAAATCTCAAATAAATTCCTCAAAAAAATGGATAAATTCTTACTGTAAGAGAATAAACACTACAGGCCTTCCATTTTGTATAACACTGCTTTTATTGTGTTGGTTGGTTATGTTCTGGTGACGTGTAGAACTTGGGAGAGCAGGCTGCTGCCTGAGAGGTGGTAGAAGATGGAGTGTCTCCATGCTGCTTTGTTTTGGTCACTTATGTGCGTGAGGCGAGTGGTCTTACGGGTTAAACCAAACTCAGGTGATATTTTACACTAAACCGAAAACCCACAACACTCTGAATGTAATAAAAGGGAGATCTGCACCACAAAAAAGATGAACTCTAAACCAAAACGTAACAGCTTATCCCAACGCAAGAAGCTGTTAGCGAAGATGCTAACAGTAGCTTTACCAACATTAAGTTCAAGTTACCAAGTTTAAATAAACCAAAAACACCCAGCAGCAAACAGACCAGCACGGAGGAGAGACTGCTACCACCAAAACAGCTCTCCTAGTGTCTGAAAGAAGCTCCTTAATGAAGGGAGAAGCGCTCCCGGTGATTTTCTACATCTGCGGTAGACACGAAGCAGCACATCTGACCCCGGAAGTTGTTGTCCGTTGCCGGGAGACGAAGGGGCAAAACAGGAAAATAATCTAGTAGGGGACGGACGTTGTTCCGGGTCTTCGGTATTTGGCGGAGATGTTAGTGAAGGCGGAGAAGAGGGCGAACTAGAGGAAAAACAGGCAGATTCCTCCTCTATTTACAAACTCCTGGGGATGCAACAAGTGGGCGCGGTGCGTCGACTTCCGGATCTGACGTCGACAAATTTTTAGAATCGAGCCGTCGACGTCGTCGAGGCTTCGCTACAGCCCTATATAGCGCTTTTCTAGACACCCAAAGACGCTTTCACACACTCTCACATTCACACACTGCTAGTGATGGTAAGCTACTTGTAGCCACAGCCGCCCTGGGGAGGTCTGACAGAGGCGAGGCCGCCATTTGGCGCCGTCGGCCCCTCTGACCACCACTAACACAGGCAAGTTGGGTGAAGTGTCTTGCCCAAGGACACAACAGCAGGATACCCCTGGCGGGAGCTGGAATCTAACCCATGACCCTCCGACCATGAGGCAACTCGCTCTACCACCTGAGCTACTGCTGCCCCAGTAGTCTCCTACATCGATCTCCTGCATTAGCTTCTGATAGAAAATAGACGGTGAGACGCTAAAGTTTTGAAAAGCCTGACAGATCTACGTCACACCGTCACTTAACATTCATGGACTCACCCATCTTGACTTTGGTTTAGCGTTCAAGAAACGGCAGAGAACGTCTTGACTAGCAGAAGCTAACCGTTAGCATAAGCAACTCCACCACACAGCAGAACTCCTCCAGGCTTGTGTTATTTGTGGAGATAAAACATCATAACCACTGCAGAGCAGAGTCAGTAGTGGAGTCACATTGCCGTTAGCCAATCAGAGACAAGATGTCCAAATATCAGGATATAAGCCTCCAAACCCAGTTGTCTGAAGCTACGTTCTCCTCCGGCTGAGTTCTCTGTGCTGAACATAAACATCGACCACCCCGACACCAGAAACCGCGAACGGTCTCCTCGTCTGCACCTCACCCTGACTCAGCATATTCTCTGAGCCCACCATTAAATTACACATGTAACCACTAGGGGATACTCTATCTTTACCACGCTGGTGGTGTGATGACACAAGCCAAGTATAATGCCATTCTGACCTTGTCTTTAGAAGTTAATAAAGTTTGAACCCATCTAGGGGGCGCTATGACCATTTACAACGAAATCCCATAGAGGTCATCTTTGGTCATCAAAGATGGTTTTCTGTTAATTTGGCATCAATCAAACGTTGCATGGGTCATCTAGAGACAAAAAGCTGTAAGTGGGCAGAGTTAAAGTGATTTGAACGAGTGAGTACATATATGTGTTGACTGCAGTTGCGTGATGACTCCCACCATGTTTGATATAGTTTGGAGCTTTTTTGCAGGAGTTACAAAGGTTTTATTGTATCTAGGGGGCGCTGTCCCAAATTTAGGAAATATTCCACGAAGCAGTTTGTAGGTTGATAACAGTCATTTGTGTGCAGTTTGGTGTGAATTGCATCATGCATGCGTTATTCAGGGCCTAATATCTGTCAGGGGGCGGAGCTAAAGCTATATCAACCAATGACCACAGGATTGTGTTGGGTGCCTTCATGTGATGACACAAAGCAAGTTTGGTGCAGTTGTGACCTCGTCTGTACGCGTTATTACAGTTTTAAAGGTATGTAGGGGCACTGTGGTGATATTATACAACATTCACCAACCGTTTGTGACTCATTGGCTAAAGGGCATGATTGTTGATTGCCAAGTTCAGTCTCGTGCAGATCGGAGGCTGTTTGTAGAAGTTACAGTCAAACGTAAGGTCACGGCGTCACGCCAGAATTCGCCATGGCATCAAAGCCCCTCCCTTTCTGGAAAGCTATCAGAACTGAAAGGTCATTACAGAATCATGAAGACAGTGCATGACCTTAGTGTCATGTTGACTAAATTAGAGGGGACAAATATGGGCATTTCACCATAAAACAATAGATTTCCTGTTGTCAGGGGGCGGAGCTTAGGTGATTAATAAAGGTAGCGCGACTCAGGTTGCGAAGACCACAGTCACCAATTCATGATCTTCAATTTCAGAAAATAGGCCACGCCCACCAACCTATCACGTCCATTTCTATTGGTGGTCAGACTAGGATCACTCACCAGAGAATTCGTAGCAATATCATGATAACTGAGGAAATGAGAGGCAAACGTATTTCCATGGCGTGATGGCGAATTTCACCATGCTCCCAAAGCCCCGCCTTTTTTCGAAACTTGCCAGTACTGGAGACCAAGTGACCTCAACTTGTCTACTGCTGTTTGCCAGAGATTGCTGGTGATTGGGTGAAAGGAGTCCAATGTGAAAAAAAGAGTGGCGTGGCAACATGTCAAAGTTTGAGGCTTACCCACGCCCACACCTTTCATCTTTTGAAAAATCCGACAGTTGAATTTTTCCCCTATAGCTTAAGAGTATATAGCAGAAGTTTGAAGGTGATCGGTGAAAAGGGGCAACGGGGCATCATTCTCTAAACAACGTGTGCAAAAAACACAAAATCAAGTACTTGGACCAAAATGGCTGACCTCCTGTGCGACTTTGCGCTTGGCTCCAAGAGACTTTTTTGTAGGTCCTGAGACACCACATTAGTGTACTAAATTTCGTAATCCTGAGTTAAAGCATGGCTTGGGTCTGACAGTTTTAATGGTCCTAGGCGGCGCTATTTAAGAAAACAGGGCACGCCCACCGGATTTTCACATCAGATTTTTTGGGGGGCCGGACTAGGATCACTCACCAGAAATTTCATGGCGATATCTTCAGAAATGACGAAATGGGAGGCAAAAGTATGGCCATATCGGTACACCTGACTTCGCCGTGCCGCCACAGCCCCACGCTCTTTTGAAAACTCCCATAAAGTGACACCAAGAAACACCCACTTGTCTTGAGTTACCAGCTACAAATTTGTGGTGATTAACTGAAATGGGACGATTTGGGACCTTTCACAGTAAAACTTGACCTTTTTGGCCCTGAGGGGGCAGGGCTTGTTTATGTTTATGTTTATTTATTTGGCAGACACTTTTATCCAAAGCGAATTACAATTTATAACCTATAGGGCATGTTGTGATCTGTGGGGGAAACCGGAGTACCCGGAGGAAACCCACGCATTCATGGGGAGAACACGCAACTCCACGCAGAGAGGCCACAGCCGAGTTTCGAACCTGCAGCCTTCGTGCTGCGAGGCAACAGTGCTAAATACTGCGCCACCAGGCAGCCCACACGGGCTTGTGTGATGTCATCATCTGACCATTCAATTTACAGGTGCTGGCCAGTAAATTAGAATATCATCAAAAGGTTGAAAATATTTCAGTAATTCCATTCAAAACGTGAAACTTGTACATTATATTCATGCAATGCACACAGACCAATGTATTTCCGATGTTTATTACGTTTAATTTTGATATTTATAGGTGACAACCAATGAAAACATCAAATCTGGTATCTCAGAAAATTAGAATATTCTAAAGGCCAATGAAAAAATGTTTGTTTCTCTAATGTTGGCCAACTGAAAAGAATGAACATGAAAAGAATGTGCATGTATAGCACTCAATACTTAGTCGGGGCTCCTTTTGCCTCAATAACTGCAGTAATGCGGCGTGGCATGGACTCGATCAGTCTGTGGCACTGCTCAGGTGTTATGAGAGCCCAGGCTGCTCTGATAGTCGTCTTCAGCTCCTCTGCATTGTTGGGTCTAGCGTATTGCATCCTCCGCTTCACAATACCCCATAGATTTTCTATGGGGTTAAGGTCAGGCGAGTTTGCTGGCCAATCAAGGACAGGGATACCATGGTCCTTGAACCAGGTGCTGGTGGTTTTGGCACTGTGTGCAGGTGCCAAGTCCTGTTGAAAGGTGAAGTCTGCATCCCCATAAAGTTGGTCAGCAGCAGGAAGCATGAAGTGCTCTAAAACTTCCTGGTAGACGGCTGCATTGACCCTGGACCTCAGGAAATAGAGTGGGCCAACACCGGCAGATGACATGGCACCCCACACCATCACTGACGGTGGAAACTTTACACTGGACCTCATGCAACGTGGATTCTGTGCTTCTCCGCTCTTCCTCCAGACTCTGGGTCCTTGATTTCCAAAGGAAATGCAGAACTTGCTTTCATCAGAAAACATAACTTTGGACCACTCAGCATCAGTCCAGTCCTTTTTGTCCTTGGCCCAGGCGAGACGCTTCTTGCGCTGTTTCTTGTTCAAGAGTGGCTTGACACACGGAATGCGACACCTGAATTCCATGTCTTTCATGAGTCTCCTCGTGGTGGTTCTTGAAGCGCTGACTCCAGCTGCAGTCCACTCTTTGTGGATCTCCCCCACATTTTTGAATGGGTTTGTCGTCACAATTCTCTGCAGGATGCGGTAATCCCTAGAGCTTGTACACTTTTTTCTACCACATTTTTTCCGTCCCTTCGCCTGTCTGTTAATGTGCTTGGACACAGAGCTCTGCGAACAGCCAGCTTCTTTAGCAATCACCTTTTGTGTCTTGCCCTCCTTGTGCAAGGTGTCAATGATTGTCTTTTGGACAGCTGTTAAGTCAGAAGTCTTCCCCATGATTGTGGTGCCTTCAAAACAAGACTGAGGGACCTTTTAAAGGCCTTTGCAGGTGTTTTGAGTAAATCAGCTGATTAGAGTGGCAGCAGGTGTCTTCTATATTCAGCCTTTTCAGAATATTCTAATTTTTTGAGATACCAAATTTGGAGTTTTCATTAGTTGTCACTTATGAATATCAAATTTAAATGTAATGAACATTGGAAATACATTGGTCTGTGTGCATTGCATGAATATAATGTACATGTTTCACGTTTTGAATGGAATTACTGAAATATTTTCAACCTTTTGATGATATTCTAATTTACTGGCCAGCACCTGTAGTTTGTGGCTGGATGTCGAATGACTACAGAAATTTTTGTAACTCTACTCTATTCGAGTATGAAGTTATAGCCATTTATATATTTTTGGCGAGTAGTAGAAATTCAAGGCCTGGCCACGACCCCTCAGCATATACGAAAAGTCAGTTTTATTTTTTCTATTTGATCGCCCATCAGAAAAGGGTAGAATGCCTTCTCCGGGTCAGGGATGAGGTCCTGCACCAAGTGGAGGAGTTTAAGTATCTCGGGGTCTTGTTCACGAGTGAGGGAAAACTGGAGCGTGAGATTGATAGGTGGATTGGTGCTGCGTCTGCAGTGACACGAGCGTTGTACCGGCCTGTCGTGGTGAAGAGAGAGCTGAGTCAGAAGGCGAAGCTCTCGATTTAACGGTCGATCTACGCTCCTACCTTCACCTATGGTCATGAGCTTTGGGCAGTGACCGAAAGAACGAGATTGCGGATACAGGCGGCCGAAATGAGTTTTCTCCGAAGAGTGACTGGGCTCTCCCTTAGAGATAGGGTGAGAAGCTTGGTTATTCGGTAGGGGCTTGGAGTAGACCCGCTGCTGCTCCACATCGAGGGAAGCCAGTTGAGGTGGCTCGGGCATCTGGTCAGGATGCCTCCTGGACGCCTCCCTGGTGAGGTTTTACGGGCACGTCCAACCGGGAGGAGACATAAAGGTAGACCCAGGACACGGTGGAGGGACTATGTCTCTCACCTGGCCAGGGAACGCCTTGCGATTCCCCCGGAACAGCTGGTCCAAGTGGCTGGAGAGAGGGAAGTCTGGGCCTCGCCTTAGGCTACTGCCCCCGCGACCAGACTTCGGATAAGCGGATGAAAATGGATGGATGGATCGCACATTCTTTCTGAGCAATTTCCCACAATTTTCGAGATGATCATACGAAAAACGATCGAGTACATCAATCAGAAGCGGACCCTAGAAACGGCCAAAACGGGGTCAAAATCACCTCTTCAAACCAAAATGGCCGACTTCCTGTAAATTCCTGAGTTTTCGGGTACGTTAAGGCCTCCAAAAAGCCAATTGACTTGGCGGAAGAAAAATAAACAGAGCAGATACAATAGGCCTTCACAGCGCTTTTGCTGCTTGGGCCTAATGAAGCATTAAAAGATATGAACTTTTGCATCGACCATCACGTATGTAGAACCTACCCTAACCATCTTACCTATGTTGCGGACCATAATGCCTTTCAGGTCATCAACATGCATCTGAGTCTCTGTGACTCGATCTGATGCCCGGGGGTCTGAGTGGTGTTTCTGCAGAGAGATTCAAAGTAAACCAAAATAAGTAGAAAACAGTTGCAAAACCTTTGGTAGTAATCACCTTTTCTAAAAATGTCTTCTGGCCATTTGAGAAATCCTTGCACCTCCCTACAACTGGTCAAGGGTTAACTTCCTTCCTTTAATGAGGGTGTTGTGTCAAAATCTGTTTCCCCACCAGCTTTACTCTAATTTTACCTTCAACTCTGAAGCTTCTCAGGCAATGATGTTGCAAGAAAAGCTAACAGAAAAGATGTCCGTGTGTGCAGGCAACAGTCAGATACACACTACGGGCTTGTTCCTTCACGACATACATGAGATCGATTTTTCACTCAAGACCAGTGTTGGGAAAGTTACTTTTAAAAAGTAATTAGTTATAGTTACTAATTACTTTGTCAAAAAAGTAACTCAGTTACTTACAGTTACGAGATTATAAAAGTAACTAATTATCAAGAAAAATAACTACTTAGTTACTTTTTCATTAAAGAACGCAAGAAAATGGGTTAATTAAACTTACTTAATTTACTATAAATTACTACAATAATGAAATATAAATGACTAATGACTGGAACATAATAAAATGTATGTCCAAATGTTCTTAATAAACCTGAATAATTTAATTAAATAAGCACTTAACAGGAGCATTACACTTACCTAGACTATTAAAAGGTCACTGTGTGATATTTAACAAGACCCTAATCAGCTAAAATTTAAAATTGCAAATAGAAACACCTGTAAAGGTTCATGAGCCTTTAAATGGTCTCTCAGTCTAGTAAAATTACAGAAATAAATGTAAATTTGTACAGTATTTTCATTTTTCCAGCTTCACATAATTGTGTGTTTTAGTAGCATTTCTGTTGCTGCTAATCTAGTAACGGTTAAATAAATAAATAAATAAATAAAATCCTTTAAAATGACACTAGAAGAGGCACAAATCTGACGGATTACTAACTTGGGTCAGACCCAACCACAGCAGCGGGGTGGTAAACACACACAGGTAGTTCTAATAACACCTGAGCTCCATGACGTCTGAGACTGATGCATCAGTGTTACAGCGGGACTAAAGACATGATCAGCAACAGGTTACAGCTGGATGATCTAGGAAGGTAGAAGATCAGGACGTCTGAGCGGCGAACAGGTGAGCGGACCTTCGGGACGTCCCGCTGTCACGCTAAGAAGGGCGCGGCTGCAGATCCACACCTGCAGCCGTAGATATTCATCACGTCTTCCCCGTTCTTCACGGCCGTGATGCTCTTGGATGAAAACATCTACCTCTTTAGCTCCTGATCAGCTGATGACAGCTTCAAGACACTGCGCAGCTTAAAGCACGCATTTTCTTATCAGTAACAGAAACGATCGTTTTGTTAAAAGAAGACGGTAATTAGTTTGCTTGTTACTGAAAAAAAAAAATTTTTTAGTAACGCGGTTATTTTAAACTGCTCTGTTGTGTCTACAGCATGCAGTGACTGAGACCGTGAGAACACTGAGGGTCTCCGCCCACCCGGCCAATCATCATCGTGTTTGTGTGTTACCGACACCTCTCTCTCCCAGGCTGCAGCTGAAGTGTGGCGGTCAGAAAGCCTCACGCTGTTGCTCAACGTTTGACAAGCACACAGTAACGCACAACCTTCCGTCCCCAGTAACGGCGTTGCAACAGTGGGAAAAGTAATTAATTAGATTATTCCATTACACAAAAAAAGAACACCGTTAGCAACGCCGTTATTTTAAACGGCGTTATTCCCATCACTGCTTAAGACAAATGTTGTGCACAAAAGCAAAGGGCCCACTTCCTAATGACTGGAAAACCCACAGGTGGGGAAACAACTGTGCGTACAAGTGTAGCTTCACTATAATAATTTGGTGGATATTTAAGACAATTGAGTTTTTTTTTAACAAGTTTATAAATGCTCAGCACAGCAAACACCCACACCAAATTACCAGGTACAGGTAAAAAGTCTTAAAAAAAAATCAATTGAAAGAGCAAATCTCTCTCTTTCAAAATTAGTTCCCCAGATCAGTAAAAAAAATCTATTAACTCATTTTTACTGTGTGGGCGTCGGACGAGCCCCCGCACCGTAAGAACAAACATCTCAGCTCTAAAGCCGATCTTCATCTGCATACCTCACACGTCACGTGATCAGGAAGCAGAACATCCCTGTGTTAGGAGATCGTTTTGGGCCGCTGCTGTAAAAAAAGTGAGGCGCGAACCGGAAAAGCTTCTGCCGATCACAGTTCAACAACGGATTATGAAAGAACGGATAACGCTCGAAACGCGCGGATTCTTCCTGATGTGAGAGGCGAGTCTCCGCTTTGTTTTGATAGTTTTGGCGCTGACATCATCATACAGCAGAATGTTTGGTGACTCTTAAAAAAACTGTGAAAACGCTGAAAAACGCTGGCAGTGAAGGGCTTTTCTGATCAGGAAACAGCTGATTTAACGCACCCCCACCCCGAGAGGTTTTCTGGAGACTTTGACTTGAACATAAATTCCTTATTAGCTTTTACACTTTTATTCTGGTTTCCTCTACCTTTATGGTCTTGTGCTATTTCACTCATTTCTTTTATTATATCCCTTAAAGACTCTGGTCAGTGACAGCCATTTTTAAACGCGCTTCATAATAATACTTGAATGTTTGACTAACATTTAGTCTGCAAATTTTTTTCTGAATGTCCTCAGCCTTTTGCTGCACCCACCAACTGAGCTGCTAGTGTTGAGGAGAACTCGCTGTTCATGGCGTAGGGTAGAGCTGTTTGAGCTCGGGAGCCGTACGTCGTTTGGAAACGCTTCTTGACTTCACTGAGGAAGCTGAACGCACGTGATCTCTCAAAGTCCTGCCACCAAAAAATAAAAATAAAGTGAGTTAAAACAAACCAAGATTCACTAAAAAGGGTGGAACAGTGTGAGTGTTCTGCTTTAATAATAACATTTTGAAACACACAGATTTGTCTTTTTAATTTTTGCTTGAAAGGAAGCAGACTGACGTTTTCTAGTGGCATTGATCACTAAACCACCAGACTTTCTGACGCTCGTTTAAAGTGTTCTTTTGGACTTTGGTAGATTCTCCACTCATTTCCTCTTCTCATACCTGACCATGACAGGATGTTGTGCAGCATGCTCTTGAAAAAATGAGGAATGTGAACCAATGGGCAAAAGAAGACCTAAAGAACAGCAGGTGTAAAGTACCAAAGCTTTGTTTGAGAAATACTTTTAAAAACAATCAAAGACCTGACAGGACGTAAACTTTTCAGTGTTATTTCGTTATTGATCCATCCATTATCTGAACCGCTTCGGTCTAACTAACTAGGGTCACGGGAGCTGGTGTCTAACCTAGCAGTCATCAGGCTAGTCCATCACACAGAAAGACAAACAACCAGTCACACACTCACTCAAACCTAGGGACAAAGTCTCCAGTCAGCCTTAATGTGAACGTTTTGATTCAGTGGACAATGCATTATCCATGAAAACCCACACATGCATGTGGAGAACATACAAACTACACACAGAAAGGACAGATTTTGACCTTCGACCTTGCAGCGAGGCAACACTGCTACCAACTGCAACACTGTGTTACTTTTTACAGATTATACTAAATAAATGGGAACAAAAATAGTGTCTGTGGCAGGCTGCTGGTAGCAAAGTGCCTAAAGATCCTAACTGGCCCGTTGCCAAGTTGTTTGTTAAACCACAACACAACACCTGTTAGTATCTAAGGCTTTTTTAATGCATGAATGAATTATACGCCACAGATAAATAACTTAAAGCTTAACAAACAGAACCAAAACAATCCTCAGAAATCAGTTCAAAGGAAAAAAAAAACCTGAAAGACTTTAGAATTATTAATCATCCAACTTTAAAAGCGTATGAGAAAGTCTGGCTGTTTTAAAGCAGGACATAAAGAACTACTCAATCTAAATCAGGAGGCTACATGATTAAAAAGATGCATTTTCCTGTGACACTATATATTCGTGAGTAGATAAGTATCCTTATTTGGCAGGTAACGTTGTTGTATACTCACATCATCAGTAATGCACAGGTATATGATTCTGTCATGGCAGATGTAATGAAAGAGATAGCTATAAAAACAAACAAAAAGGAGAAAGTCATTGAGATCTGTCACCAAGAGTGTTTCTGAAACAGCTTCTGGACAGATGCACTGCGTTAGGATTTTACCTGCCGTGGCTGTAGGTCAGCTTGTTGTTCTCTGAAGGAATTTTGGCCAAAATCTGCTCTGTGACTTCCAGGAAGTTCCCACCGCACCAAGCATGCTTCGCCAGAATAGTGGTTCCACGAGCCACCACAGCAAACAGGATTGCCATGGCAACAGCTGGGGGGATTCAGCTATGTACCTGTAGACAGTAAAATTACGGAAGTATAGAGATGGGTGGATATTAGGGCCAATAAAGCCATATGGGCAAGCAGGAGCTTGTTTAAACAAATAAGAAAAATCGTGTTCATCTGAAATATTCAAATACAGGCGAGCAGCCGCCAGCTCGTGTGTTAAACTCAAGTAATTTCTAGAGAGACAAAACAAAAGCTTGGAGAAAAACTAGCTAGCTAATGTTGTTCAACAAAACACAGCTGCGTTAGGGAGGTGTGATGTTACGTTATGTCATGGTAACAAAATAAACCAAACAACCACAGAAAACACAAATAAATGTATTACCTCAATGTGTCAGCGATGCTCAAAGTATCTCGTAGAGTTTTAATAGCCACATAAGCTGTTTGAGCTGCTAGCTAATCCTTTTTGAGTGACTTCTGACTAGCAAAATCAAAAAACCGGAAATGACCTCAACCCACTATTGGGTAATGTAGTTTCTAAAGCCACATTTTAACGCATTTGGTTCTGTTATTGAACTACAATTCTTTTCAGACAAACACGTGACGTTCAACGTCACATGTTTTCATGCGCAATTCTGTTCTGATTACAGCAATAGAAGGTGTGCGTTAAATTGGCCCTTTTGAAAGACTTTCAGGCGAACAAATCGTCCATAAAATTGGTTTGTGGACGTTTTTCAGATCAATAATGTGTTGATACCGTAAAGGAAGAACTACCAGACTAAAACTGTATTTTATTTTTTCAGATAAATTTAAGTATTTGTAGTTTACTCAAATAAAACAAATTATTTACCCAAAATGAACAACTACTTTTGTACAAATAATCTAAAGTTATACATATTTGTTACGAACTCGAACATCTGCTTACCCAAATGTTAAAATATTTAAATAGAATTTAGAAATTTGTTTGCGCTTTACGCCTGTCAGACAAAGATGAGGATCAACAACTCAGGACTGATCAGTGTGACCCATCAAGAGTGCGATAGACCCCCTCCAGCACAGTAGGTGGCAGAAATGCACGTATGCCACCCGCAATACAACACCCGAAGAAGAAGAAGGGGGAAAAAGCCTGAAGCATGGCCGGAGAAATGGAAAAGAAACCAAAGCTTGAAATGGTAGGACATTTTAAAGTGTCACAGTTTACATATAGACCAAGTGATCTTGACGGTAAACCGACTCCACTTGGGAGGAAATGATCGATACATAGGGGCTAAACGTAACCCCTTAAGTTTACTCCTCACGTGGATACCTTCAGTAGCTAGCTAGGTAGTTAGCACGACTCTTCACCTGAACTCAGTCCGTTACTGCAGATTTACGTCGTGCGTGCGAAGCTCACCCCTTTTTTTTATAATGTCGGCCTGTGTATCAGTTCAGTAATAAAATGAGTAATAAGCGTTCATCATAGATACGATAAACATTGATTAATATTTAAAACAGCAAATGTAGACATTAGCTTTTAGAACTGTATTTGAATGTTTACAGGATCCCAAGTTGCGGTTTGATACATGCCTCTGTTTTGACGGTCACGCTTTTGTTTGGGCACAACACAACGGGAAAAAAAAACTTCACCAGATGTTTGTTTCGCTTCGTTTTTTACATCAGAAAGTATTCATCCGGAAGCAGAGTGAGAAAATAACCCTCTTGCTAGGAAGGAGAGTAGCAGGTCATGCACAGCAAGGCAAGACTTGTCTTCTGTTGTCTTCACCGTGAAATAAAATGTCACATTTGACTCTGTATTTAATTCAGTCAGAACTATAAACAGTGTCCTGGAGGAGAAACGGAATGTTCAACTCTAAGAGGCGATTTTGTCTCTCAGATTAAAAAAAAATTACAAAAAGGAAAAATATAAAATACATCAGTCTCTGGGTGATGGGCAGCCCCCTTAAGTGTCAATAATAATTTTGACATTCAGCAGTGGGACTGGACAATATGGGAAAAAATATTACAAGATCAGTTGATACTGATATATGAAAAACCAACCGTTTTTGTCCGTCTTTAGTGTTCCCTGAAATTAAGTGAGATTTGAAGACAGCAGAAGGTTATATTTAAAAAAATAATGTACGTTCTCAAATATTGTGCAACTTTTTTAGATCAATAAAAGTGGATTATTAAAAACGAAATCTTGCATTACAGAAGAACAAACTGAAAATATTCTTGTGATGTTGTCAAATGAATAAAATGGGATCCATAAAAATATTTCTAAATCTTTGCTTGTTTTAAATATAGCTAACAAATATGCAAAATAAATGAGCGATGGACAATATGTCGGCTTCAATATCGGTATCGGCCGATGTTAGTCATTTTTCAACCAATCGGTAACTGTCTGATGAATAAAATTGGGCCGATATTAACAATCGATATTTTTTCCATCTTGTCTCCATTTGTTTGCCTCGTTGGGGGGGGGGGGGGGGGGTGTTGTTTAGTCACATGAACAGTGAATGTAATCTCTGAAGCGTAAATGTGTGTGGTGTGTGTAGGGGTGGGCAATATTAACGATATAAGGTAGAAACCATATAAAATTGGGTAATGATAGTTTTTGGCTATATCGCAATACCGCGATATCGCAATAACACATGACGTCACTAAGATGTGCACCTTGCTGACATTGGGGCAACAGAATGGCAGTGACTGCAAGCATGGAGTGGGCGGGGGAGGAGGCCTATTTGCCTCAAGTGGCATATATTTGCCACTTGAGAATATTTAAAAGCATGTCATGTTGACATATATAAACAGAGGAAAAAATATATCGCAATATACATTGTTACCGCACATGCTTCAGATTATATTGCAATATAGATTTGAGGCCATATCGCCCAGCCCTAGGTGTGTGTACATAATAATGTAAAATCAGCTTTAATAATTTTCATTTTCCTGATTTTCTTATGATTAACTATATAAATGGAAACCGTGTTCCCTCGCCCGGACGTGGGTCACCGGGGCCCCCCTCTGGAGCCAGGCCTGGAGGTGGGGCACGTTGGCAAGCACCTGGTGGCCGGGCTTTCACCCATGGAGCCTGACCGGGCACAGCCCGAAGAGGAAACCTGGGTCCCCCTTCCCATGGGCTCACCACTTGTGAGAGGGGCCAAAGGGGTCGGGTGCAGTGTGTGACGGGTGGTAGTTGAGGGCGGGGACCTTGGCAGTCTGATCCTCAGCTACAGAAGCTGGCTCTTGGCACATGGAATGTCACCTCCCTGGTGGGGAAGGAGCCTGAGTTGGTGTGAGAGGTTGAGAGGTTCTGACTAGATATAGTCAGACTCACCTCAATGCATGGCTCTGGCTCTGGAACCAGTTTCCTTGAGAGGGGTTGGACTTTCTACCACTCTGGAGTTGCTCCCACTGAGAGGCGCCGAGCAGGGGTGGGCATACTAGTTGCCCCCCATCTTGGTGCCTGTACGTTGGGGTTTACCCCAGTGAATGAGAGGGTAGCCTCCCTCCGCCTATGAGTGGGGGGGACGGGTTCGGGCTGTGGTCTGTGCTAATGCACCAAACTATAGTTCAGACTACCCACCCTTTTGGGAGACCTTGGAGGGGGTGCTGGAGAGTGCTCCTTCCGGTGACTCCCTCGTTCTGCTGTGGGACTTTAACGCTCACCTGGGCAACAACAGTGAGACCTGGAGAGGTGTGGTTGGGAGGAACGGCCCCTCTGATCTGAATTTGAGTGGTGTTTTGTTATTGGACTTCTGTGCCAGTCATGGATTGTCCATAATGAACACCATGTTCAGACATAAAGGTGTCCATATGTTCTCTTGGCTCCAGGATACCTTAGGCCGCAGCTCGATGATCGACTCTGTTGCTGTTTCATCTGACCTGTGGCTGCATGTCTTGGACACTTGGGTGAAGAGAGGGGCGGAGCTGTCAACTGACCACTACCTGGTGGTGAGTTGGCTCAGATGGTGGGGAGGATGCCGGTCAGACCAGGCAGGCCTAAACGTATCACGAGGGTCTGTTGGGAACATCTGGCAGAGTCTCCTGTCAGAAGGAGCTTCAAGCCCCATCTCTGACAGAACTTCCAAAATGTTCCAGGGGAGGCGGGGGACATTGAGTCTGAATGGACCCTGTTCCGTGCCTCCATTGTTGAGGTGGCCGACCAGAGCTGTGGTCGCAGGATCCTTGGTGCCTGTCGTGGTGGCAAACCCAGAACCTGCTGGTGGACACCGGCGGTTAGGGATGCTGTCAAGCTGAAGAAAGAGTCCTATCAGGTCTTTTTGGCTTGTGGGACTCCAGAGGCAGCTGACGGGTACAGACCGTCCAAGCGGAACGCGGCTCGGGTGGTCGCCAAGACAAAAACATGGGCATGGGAGGAGTTCAATGAGACCATGGAGCAAGACTTCTGTACGGCTTCGAGGAGATTCTTGTCCACCATCCGGCGCCTGAGGGGGGGAAAGCAGTGCACTACCAACACTATCTATAGTGGGGATGGTGTGCAGCTGACCTCTACTCAGGACATTGTGGATCGGTGGGCAGAATACTTCGAAGACCTCCTCAATCCCACCGACACGTCTTCCAGTGAGGTAGCAGAGTCTGGGGACTTTGGGTTGGCCTCTCAAATCTCTGGTGCTGAGATCACTGAGGTAGTTAAAAAGCTCCTCTGTGGCAAGGCTCCAGGGGTGGATGAGATCCGCCCGGAGTTCCTTATGGCTCTGGAAGTTGTGAGGCTGTGTTGGCTGACGCGGCTCTGCATTATCGCGTGGACATCGGGGGCAGTCCCATTGGACTGGCAGACCGAGGTGGCGGTCCCCTTATTTAAAAAGGGGGACTGCAGGGTGTGTTCCAACTACAGGGGGATCACACTCCTGAGCCTTCCTGGTATTCAGGAGGAGCAATGTTGTTTTCGTCCTGGCCGTGGAACACTGGACCAGCTCTATACCCTTAGGGGGATTCTGGAGGTTGCGTGGGAATTTGCCCAACCAGTCTACATGTGTTTCGTGGATTTGGAGAAGGCGTTTGACCGTGTCCCTCGGGGGGCCCTGTGGGGGGTACTCTGGGAGTATGGGGTACCAGGCCCTCTGATACGGGCTGTTAGGTCCCTGTATGACCGGTGTCAGAGCTTGGTCTGCATTGCCGGCAGTAAGTCGGGCTCGTTCCCAGTGAGAGTTGGACTCGGCCAAGGCTGCTCTTTGTCACCGATTCTGTTCATAACCTTTATGGACAGGATTTCTAGGTGCAGCCAAGGTGTGGAGGGCATCCATTTTGGTGGCCTGAGGATCAGGTCTCTGCTTTTTGCAGATGATGTGGTCCTGTTGGCTTCATCAGAACGTGATCTTCAGCTTTCGCTGGAGCTGTTCGCAGCCGAGTGTGAAGCAGCTGGGATGAGAATCAGATCCTCTAAATCTGAGACCATGGTCGTGATTCGGAAAAGGGTGGAATTCCTTCTCCGGGTCAGGGATGAGGTCCTGCCCCAAGTGGAGGAGTTTAAGTATCTCGGGGTCTTGTTCACGAGTGAGGGAAAACTGGAGCGTGAGATCGATAGGTGGATTGATGCTGCAACTGCAGTGATGGGGGCGTTGTACCGGTCTGTCATGGTGAAGAGAGAGCTGAGTCCGAAGGCGAAGCTCTCGATTTACCGGTTGATCTACGTTCCTACCCTCACCTATGGTCATGAGCTTTGGGTAGTGACCAAAAGAACGAGATTGCGTATACAAGCGGCCGAAATGAGCTTTCTCCAAAGGGTGGCGGGGCTTTCCCTTAGAGATAGGGTGAGAAGCTCGGTCATTTGGGAGGGGCTCGGAGTAGACCCGCTGCTCCTCCACATCGAGAGGATTAGGGCTGCAACAAACGATTATTTGGATAATCGATTAATCGGATGGGGTCTCGACATGATTAATCGATTAATCGGATTACATAGGGACATTTTTTAAAACTGCTAGGGAAACGTTATTTTTCTCCTTCCTTCACTTTATTAAACACAACATTATTAGAAAACAGTTCAATAGCAGAAAACCAACATGCCATCACCTAAATTGTCTTATAAGGTCAGAGACCCTAAGCTACACCTATCTGTGACCTAAAATGCTTGGTCCAAGTTAAACAGCTTAAAGAGCAAGTCAACCCCTACCAGAGTCTAACTCCGCTCCCGCTTCATGTTTGAAAAATGCAACACATGCTGTTGCCTGGCAGACCGAGAGGGCGGAGCCGCTAACAAATACACACACACTCAGGCTCACGACAGCATTGTGACATCATAATGTACCAGTTTACATCATAGCATACTTCTTAGCCAGTAGTGGTGGCAGATTTAAATTAAAATACAGTGCAGAGTTTTTACCTGACAACGGCACAACACTGCCAGTTTTAGGCAGAATATTTAAATTTTAACTAAGATGCACTGAAGTGCCAAATTATTGACGACACGTGTCTGCAGCACGATTAGACACTCGTTTATTTAGTTTATCAGCAAAAAAAAGTTTATTTGGGTGTGACTTGCTCTTTAAGGGCAATTCTCATCTGTTTTGTTTGATCTCATCTGTAGACATTTATTATAATTGGGGATGTCAAATAACTAATTTTTAAATGTAATTAAACATAGGCTGTGAATTAATCACTATTTCCAAAAATGACTGAAAAATACCAAATAAAACAAAAGTAAATGAATGCCATCCTCCTTGTGATGATGCCCTGGGCAACTGTCATAAAGTCACATCAAGAGATGCTGCTGATCACTCCAATGATCCCAAATAGACTCACATTAGGCCACATGAAAGCAACTGAACCCAAAAATATATTAACCAGTATATAACTGCACTCTCACAACACGCCTGCAGCAACAGTTAGGACTCCTCCCTCCTTTTTAAAAGCGTTTTCGCTTGTGAGGACATTGTGGTTGTGAAGCCACATGTTAGTAGTCTGGCCCCGGTGTGATCAACCAGTTTCTGCGGGAATGTGACGGCGGAACCGGTTCGCAGCGGCGCGAGTCCCCCCCGCTTATCTAATAGCGTCGCGCTTACAATTTTATAGACTTTCTTTACGAGCTTAGGGCATGTCTAGCCTGTGTAATAATCCGGGGCTTGGGTGAATCACTTTTGAAAAGTTTTTAACTTACCCGGACACCGAGCTCTCTCCTTCCTCGCTGATGATTCTGACATGCTTGCGTTTAAGACGCTGCATCATCACCGTAGTATCCCCGTGCCATGCTAAGTCTGACCTACAAACGTTGCATGTCTTCGCCTGATTTAACTGAAAATGCTCCCAAACTTTAGAAGTTTTTACTTTTTTGGGGTCTCGCTGCTTCTGCCATGTTCCTCTTCCAAACACCTGCCGGCTCTCCACCGGTCTGCGCGCAACGGCGGGCAGGAGGGGAGGGGGCTTTTGGAAGAATTGCGCAACACAACGAATCGATGACGCAATTCGTTGCCAACGCTTTTAGTAATCGATTTTCATTGAATTTATCGATTCGTTGTTGCAGCCCTAGAGAGGAGCCAGTTGAGGTGGCTTGGGCGTCTGGTCAGGATGCCTCCTGGACGCCTCCCTGGTGAGGTTTTCCAGGCACGTCTAACCGGGAGGAGACCCAAAGGTAGACCCAGGACACGGTGGAGGGACTATGTCTCTCACCTGGCCAGGGAACGCATTGGGATTCCCCTGGAGGAGCTGGCCCAAGTGGCTGGGGAGAGGGAAGTCTGTGCCTCTCGCCTTACCCCGGCTTTCCACAGGAGCCGTCAGCAGCACGTTACTGCAGCAGCACGTCATAGCTGCTGATAGGAACCGCTGTGGTTAACACAAACTTTTCCACCAGAGCCGTCAGCAGCGCGTGTTAGCCGCGTCTCAGGAGCAGCATGTCGCGGCCATTGCGCGCCGGTTCTATTTTCTACGCGCAACGCCTCTGAAACGGGTCAAGTTCGACATTTTTGGGGAAGGAAAGACAGGAAATCGGACGCGGAAATGGAGCGAAGCTCCTGAGATTTTAAGAATAAAGAACGTACTGCCTTCCGGTTGCTTTACTTTTAAAAAAGGTTACTAACTTTGCGGCCCCGTAAGAAGTTATCACCTAGCTAGCGGCCTCCTTTGTTTTTCAGGTCCGTATTGGCGATTATAAAACGGACAGAACATAAAACACAAACATTTTGGAGCCATGTTGTAGTTTTCTCCTGCTTGTTGTTGTGTTTACTGACGAAGTCACTCGTGTGACTTCGTGCTCGGTCGGTGACAGCTGCTCCCCTGCTGCTTCGCGTCTCGTGGGAAGGGCCAAGCAGCAGCTTACGCGAGCAAGACGTGCTGCTGCAGTAACGTGCTGCTGACGGCTCCTGTGGAAAGACGGGGTTAGGCTGCTGCCCCCGCGACCCGACTCCGGATAAGCGGATGAAAATGGATCGATGGATGATTTTAGTAGCACTAATGTCAGTATATCTTTATCGGCAAATGTTGGTTATCGGCCATAACAGTGATATTAATATCGGATATCGTATTGGCCCAAAATTTTCATATCGTTGCATCATTAAAATTAATTATTTGTTATCCTCAGTGCAATTATAAGCAGCTTTCAAAGAAAAGATTCTTAACAATCTAATAGACATTAGCTTCATTCAGAACTTCAGGGTAGATTTACAGGAACTTCCTGACATGCGTGTGTCTCCCCGATACCGGGCCGGCAGAATGGCCGTTTTCAGGAACATTCTTAGTACCTGCTCAGGGGTAGGCACTCCAAACCACAGACATGAATACGTAGACGCCCCATTTGTCGCTGAAAGCCTGCGGGAATATGCAGTGCCATGTAGGGGCGGGAATCTTCAGGGGCAGTTTTACTTATTGGACCGACATGTTAAAATAGATTATCATTGGCTGACATTGATGCCCATATATCATACATCCCTCGCTCTTTTCATAATCTCATCTTAATCGTAGATAATTTGCACAAATGATTTTGTTTCTACCGGCTTATTTAGATGTTTATTTTGATTTTGTCTGGAAAGAACATAATTTTCATCAGGGCAGTTAGCTGTAGTCACTGTTCTTTAGATAAGTGTGAGTTAAACATACGCTAAAGGCTGAAGCAACTTTTCAGCCCATTTGATCCCAGTTTAATCCGTTATCAGCAAAAAGTACTGAAAGCAGCTCACGGGACTTAGAAGTACTCAACACCACCGAACAGAATACGTCATTGTCCAGAATGGTAAACGGGAAGAATTGTCTGTGGAATGAGATGAAAGGGATGTGAATTAGTGTGTGTGATGCTTAAATGACTGCTTCTTCTGTGTTTAAGGTGCAGGCTGACGGGGCCGATGAGGGCTGCGTGACGTTTGTGATGCACGATGAAGATCACACACTGGGCAACTCCCTTAGATACATGATCATGAAGAAGTCAGTGTTTTGTCTTTGCTTTTATCTTTGAATTTACCATAAATAGGTCATGACCTCTGCCCCCTTAACCCCACAGCTGTGGTTAAAAGCCCACATAATAAAAGTGAGCTGGTATTTATCAGGTTCTAAGGTTATTCAGTCTCAAGTGCACAAAAACATGCGCAAGAATCTTTCATATCTTTGTAGAACAAAAACAAAGCTACAATGCAAAGTCCACGTTTTTGTTTCCAGCTTGTAGAGCCTCCCTTAACAGCTGGAGCTTGCAGTGGTCTTGTGTTTGATGTGACTAGTCTCTCTTCTGGCTCTGGAGGAGTTCTGATCCACTCTTTTACAACTATAGGCCTGTGTCCACTGTCAGAACTTCAGGGAGATTTTACCGGAACTTTCCGGCATGCGTGAGTCTTCACTTTACTGGGCCGGTGTCGGTACAAGATCTGCTCGGGTGCAAAATTGGCTCGGGTCCGTCGACTGCCAATGACGTCTAAGTAGTTGATTGGCTGAACATGAACCTTACGGAATTACGTAATCACGTGACGTTGGTCCAGGCAAATTTTTTCTATTGGAAAGATGGACAACTTTTACAAAGAAATCCATCAGTACCTCTTTGAAAATACACTTTTAGCATAGAGCTGCATGTATATTAGGGCTGAACGATTAACTGCATGTGCAATTAAATTGCGATGTGACAAAAGGAGATTTTCTAATGGCAAAGGCTGCAATTTGGCAGCGAGTGGTTAGCGCAATGCTAATATACATGGAAAAACCTATAGGAATGCTAATGCTAATATCGCCGATTACATTATTACAAATTATGAATTAGAAACGTGCCAAATGATTACATTTGGAGTCTAATAGAAAGTAAAACTACCATCAATCAAATAAGTACAGACAGGTATTTTAGTAAAGCCAGAAAACTTTTAACTCCATAGCTTTGGCTAGCAGCTATGAGCGTACCTGAACTACTCATGGACAAGACGTCAAAAACTCTGAACACAAAATACTTCAATAAACGGGACACACTTCTTTCCTGCAAATACAATTTCACAGGTGTTGCTAATACCTATGATCCTTCAAGGGATGTACTCAAAGAGGAGTTCAACATGAATCAAATATAGTGTTTTATTTTACAAATACCATTATAAACACAAACTTACGTCTTAAGAAACATTATTTTAATAACGAAACTGCTAAATTCTTTCCAACAGTATAGACGTGTAGGGTATTTTGTCCGAGTGGGTTTGCCGTACTTTGACGTCATCGGCAGTCGAAGGACCCCGAGCCGATCTTGCACCCGAGCCGATACTGTACCGACACCGGCCAAACGGACCGCTTACACGGCCATTTTCAGGAACTTCCGAAGTACCTGAACAGGGCTAGGTACTCGCAAAGGCCCGGCGGAACAGCTGAGCAGAACTTTTGGTTAACTCGCGCTGATTGGTTGTAACGTCAGCAGATGTGGTATCACTCGCGGCCAGTATGCTGACGTCTGTGCAGCGTCCTGAAAGGGCTGCATTTGTATGGAGACTCAAGAGCTGTGTGGACCAGGCTAGCGTATCTCCCGGTCAGCTTACCCTGAAGTTCAGACAACAGAAACACGCCTAATGCTCCAGGTTGTTGAGGTTTACAGACATTAACGTTTAGCTCTAATGGCTCTCTGAGGCTCTGCAGAGTTCTGAGTCATTTTTACCAGTGATGGGAACTTAGTTGCTGCCCCTTTTTAGAACCAGATTCAAGGTGGCTCCAAGCGTGCTGAGCTGGTCCAAAAACTGTCAGAAGATTGTCATCACGGATTGACCAGGGGGTGGAGTCAACCACACTCATCTGTACTTATCCAGATGTGTTCTGCCTCGCTGCCATCAGCCTTTTCTGAGCAGTAGCTGCCAGCAGTTCTCCAAATATGGAGCCGTGCATTATGGGTAAATCTAAGTTGGTCTCATCTGGTTGAATGAAACATTGCAGACCTACACTGTGCTGCACTTCCATACCTAGTATTTGTTCAGTGTGCATTAGTCCTGTCATGAGCTTTAACCTGCTAACTGACCCTGTGGAGTCTGAAAAGGAGCTCTTCAGTTTTCTGAATGTTAGGTAATTTGATTTTATCCCATATTACCGTAAAGGACGACACACCCTTTGATAGAGAGAGAGAGTAAATTGATTATTTGTAATGTCCCTGTGTGTGGCTCAACCAGCCCCCACTCTGCTTCAGCCTTCAAAGCTTTCTCCTCACCTGCTCTGTATACCTGCATTCTTCAATTATCTGGTAGATAATATTTAACCTCCATAACCCTGGAACCTGAAATAAACACACATGACAACAAGGAAGACATTTTACCCTGCGTCTCCAAATGCATGGAGAGTTAACGCAGAGAAACCTCCTCCGAGGCTTCCCCCACGTCACTCCCGTGTGCTCCTAGTTCTTCAGGGGCTTTATTCACCAAATGGATGGGGGGAGAAGGCGGACCTTCTCAAATTACAGAGGTACAGAGTTCTCTCAATTAACATCTTTGCTCAACCTTTTTATGAACAGCCAACACAGATTCATGATGTGTAATGGGCATCTTTTAGGTCTCAAAAAGGTACATTTATAAAAATACCCAACACTGAACTTTGCACAATTTGCTTTTGTTTATTTTGTTGGGACGTTAGCTCTTGGGGAGATTGTCAGCTTTCTTCAGTTTTCCACTTGTGAGCTAGAATGATGGGACTTCACGTGCTTTGAAAACCATCTTTAACCCGTCCCAGATTTCCAAACACAGCTTTAACATTTGAGCTGAAACAGGGACACGGCGGGATCTGGTGTGGTTTGGTACATTTAACATCACATTTTTATCATGTCCAGAACTGTGACATTGAACCCCGGGGGACTGCCTGCATACCATGAATGTGCTTTTTACACTCACCTACTGAGAGACCGTACTTCCTTCTGTGTCGTCTCATGATATTTGCTCTGCTGCGTGATGTGTTCCCACAGTTTTGGTTCCACAAACATGCACACTAAGCAAAACCATCATAATGTTCACACGTGTCACTTTGACCTTCCTGTTTTCCTTTTTGTCAGCCCAGATGTGGAGTTCTGCGGCTACACCATCACCCATCCATCTGAGAGCAAGATCAACTTTCGCATTCAGACACGAGGTTAGAGGCCCGTCATCAGCACACGATCACACCTCATCCAGGGTTTTCGCCGGCGAGTGTTGCAGGCGTACAAGAATTAGTTAAATGTTGCGTTTTAGACTGAAATATTGGCGTTTGGGGGTTGTGTGACTGATGTTCTATTTCGTCTAGTCTTAGCCCTTAAGCGAGCTGCTATTGGAAGGGTGATCTCATCATCAGCCAATCATGAAGAGCTTAAATGTACGCCCACCACGTGGGCACCCCTTGTGGGTTATATAAGTGGAGCGACTCCACTGCTCGCCTCCGTTTTCTCTTCACGCCAAGCTTAAGAGCTTCCTTTAAGAGCAATTATACAAGAAAAATCTACTCACCGACCATGTCCAGCGACGCCAGGACCTGCCCGGCCTGCCAGACGGGCTTCATCTCCAGCGGCGACCTGCACGCCAAGTGTGAGGTCTGTCTCGGGGCTCACCACACTGGCCTGGCCTTGACCCCCAGGCCTCGTGCCTGTTTTGTACCGCTCTGCCTGTGGCTGAAAAGGTCCACCGGGTCGAGTACTTCACCCCCTCCACCGACGAGGAAATTCCGGTGGCTGGCACGTACTCGTTGGACAAGGCGTTACGGTTCTTCAACGTCGGCCAGGAGCCGGCTGGCTCCTACCGATTGGACGGTGTCATCGACAGCGAGGAGTACGACGAGGCTGGCTGCCATAGCCCTTTTTCCCTCCTGTGCAACACGGAGGTCGAGAAGCCTCGTGAGGAGTACGACGAGGCTGGCTGCCGCAGCCATTATTCCCTCCTGTACAACACGGAGGTCGACGAGCCTCGTGAGGAGTACGACGAGGCTGGCTGCCGCAGCCATTATTCCCTCCTGTACAACACGGAGGTTGACGAGCCTCGTGAGGAGAACGACGAGGCTGGCTGCCGCAGCCATTATTCCCTCCTGTACAACACGGAGGTCGACGAGCCTCGTGAGGAGCACGACGAGGCTGGCTGCCATAGCCCTTTTTCCCTCCTGTACAACACGGAGGTCGACGAGCCTCGTGAGGAGCACGACGAGGCTGGCTGCCGCAGCCATTATTCCCTCCTGTACAACACGGAGGTCGACGAGCCTCGCTCAGCGGGTCCTTCTGCTCCAGTGGATTCTCGCTCCTCCCTGCCAGCAGTTAGAGCGCTGCTCCAGGAGCTGCCCGCCATCATCTCCGCGACTGCGACCCGCAAGCGGCTAGCCGTTCCAGAACCGGCTCCCCTGAGGCAGATGAATTGGCGGGAATTTTCGGGGCAACACAGACGCGCTGTCCAGACCCCGTCTGGCCGCGCTTCCCAGCTGCCATGAGCTGCTGGTCCGCCGCTTCCGAGCCTGCCAGGCTCGAGGCGCCAATTTTCACATATGCACCCATTACCAAGGTCGAGGGCTTCTCCGACCAGGGCTGGCCATCCGTTCCTCCACTGGAGCCGGACTTGGCCTCGCTGTGTGGCGTCAAGAACCACCTCACTGGACCGCGAGCAGTTCCCGCTAAGCATGACCAGCTGCTGAGGCGGCTCGCCGATCGCGCACACCAGTGCGCCTTCCAGACAGGCGCTGCAGGAAATACCATCGCCTTCTCGCCTTTGGCGTTTCCAAAATGGTGGAGGAGCTTGACTCTCCTGTCGAGTCAAAAACCATCATTACTAAAACTGCTGATGCCATCCTCAATCTGTGCGCTGCTGTACTCACCGGTTCTGCTCGCATTGCTGCCTGGCAGACCCTTATCCAGCGGCCTTGTGGCTCACGGCCCTGCCCTCCATTCCTGAACACCTGCACAGAGAGATGCTGGAAGGCCACATCACCTCTGACGTTCTGTTTGGTCCCCATCTTACGAGCGTCATCTAGAGGGCTCAGCGGCTGAACTTTCAGCCACGGTGCGAGACCTGGTCCACTCTCGGTCAACCTCGCACTCCGGCCGTTCCCCCAGAGGATGGGACAAACGGCGCGGAAACTCCATGCGCCCAGCTGCACGGCCCGCCCCGCGGAGCCGGCCTCCAGCTGAGGCGGGGCCAGGGAGTTGGCGGCCAACGGTTCCGAACGAGCCAGCAGACACAGCTTTGGCAGTCACAGGAACCTCGCCGAAAACAACCACGAAAACGACTCGTTGGGGGGAATGTGTGTGCTTATGGCTGCAATGTTAACTCTGTGAATTATTTTGGTTTTGAAATAAAACTCAAAAAACGTCACATCGAGAGCAGAATCCTACAGTCCTCTGCAGAACCTTCTGCCGAATCCTCACACATGATGTTCCCCGCACCAAGCACTGCAGCACATCTGCATGTTCACACAGTCGGACTCGGTCATGTTACACGGTTAGCTGTGAAAGGGTGCGCTCCATTTGCGCACCGCCCCCAGCCTACGGCCAGGCCCGACTCATCCCGCTTCCCCCCACAACGTTGGGTGGGACGGGATGTCATGGCACTGTCGCGACCACGCGCACATTGCGCGGCTCCATCCGCTGGCACTTTGACGTCCCCGTGCACGGGCCCGGTTCCCACTCGTCCTTCATGGACTCCACGCTCTGCGGTGCGGATCAGCCTCTTCCAGCTGTTTCACACTCGCCCTTTCGAGCACAGCCCTCCATGGGTCGCTCCCAGTTCTCTGGTACGAGCGACGGCGGTAAGGGCGCGAAACCAATCCTCAGACGTTGCTCACGTGACCTCGAGCACACGTCCGCTGTCGGAACGCGCGCACGAATGCCTCCCTTTCGGCTACTCGCTAGCCCAGCGCACTTTCTCCAAATGTCTGGAGACCGCGCTGCAGCCACTGCGCACGGCGGGAACGAGGGTTTTATTTTACCGGGACGATCTGCTCCGATGCGCCCGGTCCGAGGACAAGGCGTCAGTGCAAACCAGGAGGTTAACAGAGCATCTGTCAACCCTGAGGTTTTCTATTAACTGGGGGAAGAACTTCGTTCTTCCATCCCAGTCGATTATGTTTCTCGGGGTGGAGCTGAACGCCTCTCTAATGAGAGCACGTTCGTCGCCGGTGAGAGCGGCAGATCTCACCACGGTGATCTCCCGCGTGCAACTCCGCGAGATCGTGAGAGCCCTGTTAGTCATGAGACTTCTGGGCATGATGGCTGCAGCCCACTCGGTGGTGCTGCTGGGGTTGTTGCACTCGAGGCGCCTGCAAAGTTGGTTCATCTGCCTCCGGGTACACCCGATACGTCAGAAGAGACGTATGTTGAGGGTTTCCCCCCTCAGTGGGCGGGGACCTCGCTCACTGGGGGAATCCCTGCATCCCCTCACACGGGATTCCCATCGGACGTCCTGCGTCACACGTATCTGTGTTTACGTATGCGTCACTGTCTGGGGTGGAGGGCACGTGCTTGTCCCATACGACGGCAGATCGCTGGCCCTCCCACACGCACGAGCACATAAATGTGTTGGAGCTTATGACAGTGAGGAATGTGTTCATGCACTTCGCTGCCCTTCTCGATGGCCGTCATGTCGAAGTTCACACAGACAGCCAGGTGGCGGCAGCCTACATAAATCGCCAAGGGGGAGTTCGATCCCTCCCTCTATTGCGCATAGCCACAGATTTACTGTGTTGGGCACATGTCCACCTGCTGTGCCACCTACATTCCGGGGATCCTGAATGTAGCGTTAGACATCCTGTCGAGAGGGGGTCCCCGCGACTCCGACTGGCGTCTGCATCCCGCGCTGATATCACAGATCTGGATAAGGTTCGGGGAACCGTGTGGATCTGTTCACGGCTCGCGAAAACGCTCAGTGTCGCCTGTGGGTTTCCCTGAGTCTCCGGGACCAAACCTCGCTCGGAGCGGACGCCTTCTCACACCAGCCCGGGCTTCGAACGCTCCTTTATGCGTTTCCACCAGTCCCTCTGATTCCCCGTCTCCTGGACCGAGTTCGGTCAGAACAGCTCTCGGTAATTAGGCTCCCAGACGCCTGTCCACGTCATGGCTTCCGGACCAGCAAGCGCTACTGTCCGGCTCCCCGTGGAGACTCCCGCGAAGGGAGGACGCCCCTCCCCAGGCGGATGGGATAATCAGACATCCTCCGGAAATAAGCCATCGGCTGTGGGTCTGGCCGCTGAGCGGTTTTGATTAGGGGTTTCTGGGCTGCCACATGATGTGGTCGCCACGATTCAGAGTGCGCGGGCGCCCTCTACCATTGCATCTTACGCTGCTAAATGGACAGCTTTCCAGAAATGGTGCACAGAGCGGAATGTTCAAGCGCTCTCCTGCCAGCTGGCGGATGTCCTATCGTTTCTGCAGCTACGGACGGACAGGGGCCTCGCATTCAGCACTATTAAAACATATGCTGCAGCTATCTCATGCTGTCATCAGGGTTTTGGTGATAGATCTGTTTTCGATCATCCCCTCACAAAACGTTTTCTAAAAGGTGTCAGAAGGAACAGACCTGTGTCCCGTCCGCTAATTCCCCAGTGGGACCTAACGGTGGTTCTGCGTGGCTTATCTGAAGCCTCATTTGAGCCCTTGGACCAGGTCTCACTCAAGTTCCTGTCACTTACAACTGCCTTGCTGCTGGCATTGGCATCAGTCACGAGAGTGAGCGACCAAACCGCCCTCTCCGTGGCTCCCGCATGCCTCAGGATCCGGGCAGATGGCGGGTCTGCTGTTTTCTGCCTCAACCCAGCCTTTGTGCCCGAAAAACATTAATACTTCCTTCAAATCCAGGTCAATTTCATTGGCTGGACTTTTTCCTCCTCCCCATAATTCTGAGGAGGAGCGGCTTCCCCTCTTCTCTGCCCGGTGCGCGCGCTCGCACGATATGTGTCACGCACTTCAGGGATTCGCCGCTCACAAAGCCTGTTTGTGCACTACAGGGAGTCTTCCCTTGGTCAGGCGCTGTTGGCCCAGCGCCTTTGACTCTGGCTATGTGACGCCATTTCACTCGCTTACACATCATCGGGGCTGCATCCTCCTGAGACACTCAGGGCTCACTCAGCCAGAGGGATTTCCTCTTCTGTGGCGCCCCACAGTGGTGGGTCAATGGAAGTCATTTGTCAGGCTGCTTCATGGGCTTCACCCTGTTCCTTTACTCGTTATTATTTACGAGATGTGTCTTCAGGATCCATCACTCGTTCAGTGCTTGGACCTCAGCAGGCTGAGTGAACGCATTATGGCACCTCATCAGCCCTGCTTGAATGAATTTCATCCTCTTGTGGATGATATTTTTTAGTGGTGGCCCCACTCTTCTCTCTGGCTGCCTCAGCCTTTTAAGCCCTGGGCTGAGGCTGAGCTACCCCTACTAAAAGGAGACATGTTGGGTGTGTCCATTGGTTGAGCTAACCGGTGTGGCGTAAACCCATCCAGCTGCGCTTTATTCCAATAGCAGCTCGCTTAAGGGCTAAGACTAGACGAAATAGAACGTTGGTTACGTGTTGTAACCCCAGATTCTATGAGTCTAGTCGCAGCCCTTAAGCCACTTGGCCACACTGGTTCTGTTAGGACTAAGAGCCATCGGAGGCGAGCAGTGGAGTCGCTCCACTTATATAACCCACAAGGGGTGCCCACGTGGTGGGCGTACATTTAAGCTCTTCATGATTGGCTGATGATGAGATCACCCTTCCAATAGCAGCTCGCTTAAGGGCTGCGACTAGACTCATAGAATCTGGGGTTACAATACGTAACCAACGATCTACCGATTGGAGAAAAAAAAGGTAAAACTATTTGTCCCGACCATTAGGTCACCAAACTGTGTGAAACAACACTGAATGTTCCAGTATACTTACAAAATAAGGCACAATAGAGCTCTGGACGTCACGTGATTCTCAGAGCGAAGGCGCCATGCTGGCAGGCATCGATGTAAACAAAATGAACGGGATCGGCTTGGATTTAACTCCGTTGGCGTTTACTTCACATTTAAAAACCGAAGTTATAGTTATATGTACTCAGAAATTAAATAGACTAAACATCTCCCACTCTTACCGTGCCCCTGGGGTTCTGTTGTTGGAGCGGACCTGTTACCGGATTTGAGATACCCAGACATTTACAATTTCCTTATTAGTTTTCCCGAAGCATTGCCAGGAGCGTACAAAAGCCAGGAGCGTACAAAAGCCAGGAGCGTACAAATGGAATCAATCAGGGTTACATAAACCGCAGCATGCAGAAATCACGAATGATTAGACAAAGTTTTACGTGATATTTACCTGTTGCTATGAGCAACAAGAAAAAATAAGTTTAGGAAGCCCACTAAGAATCGTAATAAAATAATAAAAATAAACGCCGTACACAGTTGAGGAAACATTGGTTTACCTACCTGATGTGAAGTGGTCGCTGCAGAAGCAAACACCTTTGCTCCCGGGATCCCCGTTTCATTTTAGCCCGGTCACTAGCGCGTTTTATTGCGATGATCCAACATTTGCAGCTTTCCGGATCTTGGGGGATTCCGGCTCTTCCCTTACCTCGTCCGCGTCTGTTATGGCGTCCGGGGGCACAGCAGGTATCTACCATATTTCCCGTTTCTAGTTTGGGTTTTCTGCAAATAACAAAAGCCTAACTGAGCAACTGCCAAGATGGTGCCATATGATTAGAACTGTTGCATGCCGGGTGAAGTGACGTCAGCTCCCGGAGCGCTATACTGGTATGGGCCTTTCTGTTAACGATGGCCGATAACTAAACCACCCGTTCCTGTGAGAATTGCCTTGAGTCCTGCTGTGGAATCCCCAAACCATTGTAGTGCTGTAGTCTGGGTTACACACATGCATTATGTCACCCCTCCTCCCACTGGCCAGGAAAGCTGTAGCGTAACGTAATGGCGGCAGTTTACTTGCGAGTTCATCCCCACCCAGGAGCAATTCTGACGCAAAAACCGAGTAGATCCCGTGATGTCATAAAATCACGGGAGAACTGCGACACCACACTTAAATTCAGAAGTCCACACGCAATAATAAGCAAGAAGAAAGACAGCTGGATGTATAAAAAGGTCTGGTTTGTTTTCTGTTCTGTATACATCGGCTGTGAGGGTTTTTACAGGAAGTGATGTACGTTTACTGCCATGCGACTTTTATTTTGAAAGTTTCCAGGTGTTTTACACTGCTTTTGTGTTGTGAATTCCTGTCTAGTGCGATTTAAACAGTGGAGTTTTACGTGTTTTTGAAGATGAGCGCAAAAAAAAGACTTCCATGTGATTTTTCTTTTTCCATTTTTTGGTTTAATCGTCAGATTTCCATCCTGAACACCTGCTGCAGCTGAACGTGACATTAGATTAATGCTTGGAGTTAAACCCTCACCAGGTTTTCGGTCTGCTGTGATTTCTTTTCCAGAGTCAGATGTAACGGTGCAGCATGTCGACCGAATGATTCGTTGGTTTAATTTGTTGTAAAATGTGAGTTATCCTATTAGTGGGAGGAGCGTGGGCTCGACAGGGTTTATTGGAGATGTTCACTGTTTGTTTCAGGAGGCGTCCCAGCTGTAGAGTCGCTCCGAAAAGGCCTGAATGATCTCCACGATGTTGGTCAGCATGTTCTCAACACCTTTCAGGTACACCTGTGTTTCTGTGTTAGAAGAGCTTCTCCTCCAGGGAAGGGGTCCCTATAAAACCTCTTTAATGTGCCCAGATTCTGTTGTATTGTTTCACTAATTCATTTCAATTGTAACTATATTTATTAACTGTAAAGTGCATAATTACAAAGTGAATGAAAAATGATTCAAAATGAAGTAACGGTTATCAGACATTCACAAATATACCACAGAGTTGTGGTTCTGCAGAACACCAGGTGCGTTAGCGAGATCTTTAAAGAGCAAGTCACCCCCTACCTAAGTCTAACTCCACTCCCATTTCCTGTTTGAAAAATTTGCCACAAGGAGGCGTTACCTGGTAGACCAAGAGGGCAGAGCCGCTAACAAATAGGCTCACAGCGTCATTGTGACATCATATGGTACCAGCTAACGCCATAGGGTATGATTTTTAGATTTAAATTAAAATTTTGTGCAGAGTTTTTACCTGAAGAGGGTGCAACACTGACAGCTTTATGACCGAAACACACCACAAGTGGAAGCGCGACGAAGCGCCGTGGAACGACAACGAGCACTTCTAATCAGACCTCTCAGTCACATCTGCTGCGAAGCGCCACGAAGGTTCGCGCAGCGATCATTTTGCTGTGAGATCTAATTTTTTTGGCGCGCTTCGCCAGTTCTGGCAGGAAGTCAAACCAAAACAGATGGGGCAGGCTGATAAATTTAACAAAATAAAGACATTTTTCAAAATAAAACACTTCGATTGATATATGTGATCATGTTTGTGTGTCTTAACAGACTAGAGAGGTGAAAATGAACAAACACACACACTCCTGTGGAGAAACACGGCGTTTCCATAATTTTAAATGCAGTTTTTACTGCAAAAGATGGCTTTAATAAATGTGTATACAAACAAATATGCTGAATTCAAGGTAAATACAATAGTATTGTACACTACCACAAACACTAGTTACCCCTTCTTTCCACCGGAGCCGTCAGCAGCACGTTACTGCAGCAGCACGTCACAGCTGCTGATAGGAACCGCTGTGGTCAACAGAACCTTTTCCACTGGAGCCGTCAGCAGCCGTCAGCGGCGCGAGTCGGCCGCGTCTCAGGAGCAGCATGTCGCGGCCTTTACGCGTCGGTTCTATTTTCTACGCGCCACGCCTCTGAAACGGGTCAAGTTCGACATTTTTGGGGAAGGAAAGACAGGAAATCGGATGCGGAAATGGAGAGAAGCTCCCGATTTTTTCAGAATAAAGAACGTACTGCCTTCCGGTTGCTTTACTTTTTAAAAAAGGTTACTAACTGTGCGTCCCCGTGAGAAGTTATCACCTAGCTAGCGGTCTCCTTTGTTTTTCAGGTCCGTATTGGCGATTATAAAACGGACAGAACATAAAACACAAACCATGTTGTAGTTTTCTCCTGCTTGTTGTTGTGTTTACTGACGAAGTCACTCGTGTGACTTCGTGCTCGGTCGGTGACAGCTGCTCCCCTGCTGCTTCGCGTCTCATGGGAAGGGCCAAGCAGCAGCTTACGCGAGCAAGACGTGCTGCTGCAGTAACGTGCTGCTGACGGCTCCCGTGGAAAGCCGGGGTTATTCACTTAAAAGGAACCCAGGTTACAAAACCTTGTGGTTCTTAAAGATAAATGTTAGTATCAGTTATATTAAAGTGGTGTAAAAAATGTTGTTATTGTCTTCATTTTTATAAAATTTGTAAAAATATTTTAACTCGTAGGTTGCCATTGTTGTTGGCATCGCAATGCCCTCTGGGTAGTGATGTCATCTGGTTGTACCTCGGTTGCACCGGCCGGCTTTGGGACCGTTCAGCGACATCAACGTGTCATCTGTTCAGCCTTTTCAGTTTGAACCAGAGTGAAACATTAATGATGTCATCACTGACCATGTTTCACAAAACGAGCATCAAAATGATGAGCAGGAAGGGAGGGATGAAGCGAGTGCAGGACAAAACTGGTGGTGCGTGTGCGGCAAGTGCGTCTCCATGGTAACCGAGAGGGAGAGTGTTTGTTGTTAAGAGCTCACATTTTGTCAGCAGAAGTTAACGGTAAGCTATCGTGTCATCAAGCTCATTCAATTATGAATGATTTAGGAGAATATGAGCATCCAGAGCTGTCGTGTGCTTCATAGATGATTAGGATTTCCAGTGAAACGACTTTAATCATTTTTGCAGATATTATATATTTGGAGAACACTGTGTTGCTACACTTACTGCTTGTTTTACTGACGGGAGAGGTGAGCGTTCAGCTTCATCCGTGACGAGTGGCGTGTCCGATGGTTCGCTGAACGTGACAGAAGCGGCAGCTGCAGTAGCGGGTTGTCGGCTCAGGAGAGCGTCCAGTGTCTCTTGTCTCTCCGAGGGCGTTTAGGCTCCTTGTGTGGGAAAATGGTCGGTAAAGCATCTAATTTCAGCCTTCTCTTATACCCAGCCCCTCTGGTGAGCTCTTTAAGTAGTCGTGGTCAACTATAAGCCTCAAACGCATCAGGAGAAGAATGTTGGGAACACAGCTGGAACGTGATGAAGGAGCTATTCCTCCAAGGTTATTTAACCTCTCTCCACAGATGCCTCTGACACAGTACTAAGCTGCATGAGACAGCCTCAAGGTCATGCATTCGCTTCTAAAACTGTTTACTTTCCAGCAAAAGAAGAAAGACGATTAAAAGACTCTTTTCCTTTAATAAATCAAAGAGCTCTATTTTTAATAAAGCTAATCAAAACAAGTGTTAGTCAATAATATAATGTTGACCAATCTGTGAAATAACAATGTTATGATTAATATGCTTTAATAAGTAATATGACTTTAATCTAGTGCACTAGACATGCTGACTACACAATAATGTAAACACATGACACATTGCTGTTACTGATCCAATCAGAACCTTCCTTTCTGAAGCGTGGCATAGTCTCTATGGTGTTTATAAATCTGCCAACTTTGATTCGACCAGAAATCAAAACATCCAGATTAATAAAACCAGTTCCAACGCCATCTTAGTTCAGTTCTCAAGATCTCACTGGAGTTCACCGCATGCTAAGAGAAGTATCGGACCGGCAATCCGGACTTCCTTTGTAAGCTGAGAACCAACAAGCTGGATAAAATCTGTTGCATTTTACCAACCAAGCAACGGATCCTTTCAGAATAAAAGCTGAACTCACTGACCCAAGGAGGGTCCCTTTTGACGCTGTGAACCACAAGTCGTTTTTTACCTGGAGACAGTCCAAAGACTAGTTTGTCGTACTGCCGACGCTGTTCCATCGGCTCCAGTACCGAAAGGGGGGTTCGAGGACCTGGCGATCTGGATCTGTCCGGAGGTCTCATCAAGGGTATGTGTGGAGCGACAAAATGGCGTCTCATGTGTTTATGAAACTCTGATCATACTCAGATCATCACTAGAAGCAAAACATCACAACATCATTCAGACTTGCTTCTCCGGATACGAGAGTTCTGATTAAACATCACTCACACACACCATCCATCTCACGTCTCATTACACCAGATCCATCCATCATTTAGAGTTAGAGTTAGTCTTGTTTAAAATTGTTTAAATTGTTAAGAAGTAAATCTTCTTAAATGTCTAAAGGTCTCTCTCTCTTCTCTTGTCTCTCAGTTAATACAAGTGTTACATAATCCCTGCAATAAAAAGTTCCAATCTTCTGGTTAAATAACCCAACGGTCCGTAAGATTGATTTCACATTTACTATGGAATCTTTTGTCTCACGGGTCCTTAATTAGTTGTAAATTAACTTCTTTTACATAGCCGCAGATCTTTGGGAAGTTATGTCCGTCCACAGGCATCTTCCCACTGCTTTCTCCTCTTCTTGCCAGTGGGAAAGCTGTGTAACCTCGCATCGCTCCCCTCGTTGCCCTCTGACTGGAAGTTACATCCAAAAGCCGCACAATGCAGCATTTAACTTCATTATTAATACGGTGAGCGCGTAAACAAGCACTAGCGTCGATAGCTATTCTTCCAAGAACAACCGATATACATCATCGCCCCCAGAGTGCATTGCGTGTGGAAAACATGGCGTCCTACGTATGTCAAAAAATGTACTAAATATTATAGATTTATAAATAAATGGCTATATTTTGTGTGTTTCAAACAACATAGTTTTGGTACAACAGAAAATTTGTGGCGAGCCGGCTCTTTGAAGTGAACAACGGGAGCCGGCTCGTCATTGGGAGCCGTCCCCTTCCCTCTTGCTTTGGTGAAAGCTGCAGGCGATTGGTCAACATGTGTAACTGCGTGTCCAGACTGTCCACACACAGAGCAGTAGGGGCGGGGAAGAGGGAGGATCAGACTCAGACACACAGCAGAGCACATGCAGGTGGAGGGAGACGAGAGGGAATGAGGAGGAGGAAAAAGGCGAGCGAGAGAGAGGAGAGTGCGACGAAGACGGTGAGAAAATGAGCGCCAGCAGTCGGAAAGTGGAGATCTCTTAAAGTGATCAGTTATTAAATCCATAGAAATGATAAATATTTCATATATTGCTTTTTTTACATTAGTAAATCATTTAACATATTATATAGTTTAGCATTATTTTGGTTATAAATGTACTCTATGCAACAGAAAGTCTGAGGAGCCACTAGGGAGCCGAAAGAGCCGGCTCTCTAAAAACCCGGATTTCCCATCACTAATAAGAACTGGAGTAAAAGGTGTGATTAAATAAAAGTGTTTTTTTTTTTTTTATTAACAAGAGTAAAACACAGTAACACAAAACACCTGAGCCAAAAGGCCTCATGGAGGAGAAAAAACATTAATTTAATATAATACAGAAGCAGAAGATGCAAACTAATGGAATTATTGCTTATCAAAACAGCTTCATGAATTAATTTGCCAAGAGAAAACCGAGCTCTACAGCAAAAGATTAAATCTAGTAAAACAACAAAGATGGCTATAAAAACAAGCTACCATTAATGTAAATTAAAGCTCTAAGACGACCAGCTAAGGACCACAATCGAAAACGGCTCTTAAACAAAAGGATTTAACCAAAAGAACTGTTTTATCCTAAATGCTGAAAAGCCAAAGTTCTAACTCCGATTCAAACCGTTAACGAGCGAGATGCAAGGACCAAGGAGAGAAGAACAGGATGTGGTTCTCTCAGGTCTGACAGCTGATGACATGCAGCTGGGGCAGTGAGAGGAGGTCAAGCCTGCCTGAGGACATGTCCAAGGTCCTGAAGCCATTGCTTGATTTTTCATTTTGACATTAGCTGTACAAAGTGTAGAGAGTTGAGAAACATGTTTAGAGGGTAACAAAGGCTTAGCTTCATTATGGAGGGATAGAATATGTGCAGGGGTGGATTGGTCCATCTGGCTTTCTGGCATCGTCCCAGTGGGTCGCTTATGGCGCTTAAACACATGCGTCGGTACGGTCGGGGTTTGGTCGGGTTGGATGGCGTGAGTTTGGGCTGGTACGGGCGGTGTAGTGTTCACATATAAATCCGACGAACTTCTCAGGAATGCAGAAATCCCCGAGCCTGTGGGTGGAGTTTAACACGCGCGGGAAAGTCCGCTCCATAAGGTAAACAAAGGCGGACATGAGCTGCGTTGCTTTTGGAGACTCTGAACCACATTATTTTATTAATTTGCTGTGTGTGTCCTCATAATCTCTTGCCACACACACACACACACACAAAAACAGAGAGGGTGCTCGCTGCAGAACTACAAAGGCGGAGCTGCACCATAAGGTGGAGCTGCACCAGAGTCAGCCCCGCCCATTCACGCAAACTCAGCCTAGCCCACTGACTTCCGTTTTTGTTTTCAACTTTATCGCAAACTGACCTGACCCACATGAATTATGGCTGTTACTACTTTACAAATGTTAATGCTATGTTCTATGCTCCAATTAAACAAGATAAATATAACTTGCTACATGACAAAGTCTGAATATATCCCGAAATAAAAAGGTTTCTCTTAGCGAATATCTGCCCACAGCCGCTCTAACAAAAGTCCTGTACAACAGCATGTACCACCACCATGTGGTTTCTGGTAGTCCAGTGGCAAGATTGTCTAACCTAAGTTTTGCTTTCTCCTCAGCTGATGCTGGTTCGATTCTCGGTGGGGTCGGCAACAATCTATTTAGCCAGTGAAACATTTAATTTGTTCATATTTTAGTTGTAATGTTCATTTTCAGAAAAATATTTATGTCTCTACAAGTTCTTTGAATTTGGTCGTTCCTAAACAGCATTTTAGTTGAAACTCTGCTCACAGATGGACTCACGCTGGCTAAATAAACGAATGAATAAATAAAAAAACACATTAGTCATTATATGTTAAATGGCATACCAATAAATTGTTGTAAACATAGTACTGGCAAGTGTAGCTAGAAATGAGGAAAAGAGATTATAGGATATTTCCACTGCTGGGATGCAAACCTGCACAAAACTGCATGTCAACCTGACACCATCACCACTACACCACCACATCTGATAAAAACTTAGGTGGCGTTACATTTGATTATGCTATTCGGTGTGTCTTTGTAGATGGGATGTACGATTTTTCTGGCGGTGTCTCAGTAGAAGTCATTTCAGAAATATTTTGTCAGAAAATTCACAGAATATCCAGATTTGAGAACCAAGACCAGACCCGCTTCGGGGGAGGAGACCAAATTGAAGCTGAGATGGGAAGAAAATGCATGAATGAGGCCAAAAATGGCTTTGGCGTGTTTCTTATGAGGAAATGACAATATAACATGATTAAAAGTTCAAAAAGTTAGATTTTTAATTATATGGAACCTTTACAAAAACTGTTCAATTCACTTCTCAACTCCATCCTCAATCTTGCATTTTTTAGCTATAACACCCTCTTTGGTTCCAGAATGCTATAGTCTGACAACTGGAAGGAATTGGACTGACTCTGATAGAATGGGCGGGGCTGACTCTGGTGCAGCTCCGCCTTTGTGGTTCTGCAGCGAGCACCACTTGCAAAAACACAAACAAAGCTTTTCTTTTCCCACTGATCGGCAGTTTTGTGCCACAGACAGAAGTTTACTCAACAGCATCCAACATGAACATGAAAATGAATCGCACATGCAGGACCCCCCTTCTAGATCATTCTTCGCAGATCAGAGGCTGTAGGCGTAATTTCAGCCGGCCAATCAGTCCGTAGTGTCGCCTCGGTCCCAGTCTGACCGTTGGGGAGAAGGTCTGAGAAAAAGAGTTGCCTGGACACCAAAAACGCAAAGCGGACCTGTTTGTGAAACCAAAATCCGGTACCTTTTGGGGCCGTGCCAACACAAATGTGTAAGCGTCATTAGGGTGACCAAACGTCCTCTTTTCAATCTCTGTCCAGAATGTTCTGGATGAAAATGTCTGTTTTTATTCATTTATTTATTTATTTGGTTTGTGTTTTCATCCAGGAGCAGGTTTCGAATTATGGTCGAGCTGGATATCTTACACATCCAGGAAGGGCCCGAATAAAGATTTTATTTCTACCTATATTACATCATACGCGAAATCCATGGCGCAAAACAAGCGGCATTAGAAAATAGCGTTTTAGCCCTGTTGCAACTGTTTTTTCGTTCTTCCGGGAACCCGTGACGCAGAAGCGACTTAGGCTCCCTATTAGTGCTCCTATCAGGGTTTTGTTTCCATTCACCGATACCGATCTCCAACAGTACAGATCACCAGCAGTCAGAATTGGAGATTTATAATGTAGAATAACTGATCACATGGACTGGGTTTTTCCTTGTTACTGGCTGCGTGATTTGGAAATTAGAACCACATCATCACTTTCATTTGGACAAAACATGTTTTTAATTAGTTTTATAAGAGAAAAACAAGCAGCAAAAGGATAATAACTGAAAACACTTAAATGTAGCAGCAATCAGTAACACAGTCCAACAGATTTAAAACATTAAACCTCTCAACAGGCTAAATGGTGCAGAAAGTCCAATGTCATAACTTTACGTTCTACATCATCCAAAGTATGAACGACGGGTGATCTGCATTGAAGCGTATTGATTGAAATATCAGGTACTTTTCTGGGAAATTGTCTGATTGATCTGAACTCCACCGTTTTCAGTTGTTTGTCTCATTGTTCGTTCTGATCAGGGCGGTGTTCAGGGTCATCCTGTTGTTGGAAATGAGCTCAGATGTTTTGTTGTAAAGATGCATTTCAGTGAGTCTGAACACTGTAGAGTTAAGCTTGATGCGTCCGCGAGGTCCGTATGGCTCCGCGTGGCAAACTTGCGTCATTTTAACAGCCACGCCCCTCCACCAAGCCTCCGCACGGCCCAAACTTTCCGCACTGCACACCTAGTAAATTTTCTAACCACGCGGACGGTCGGACGCGGAAAAACATGGCGGACTGGCAAGAACTAGTATGGCAGAGGTTCGTAAATACAGACATTTGTATGATTCAGCTCTCAAAGATCGCCGTGATCAACATGTTGTTAATAATTCTTGGAGAGAAATAGCTCGCACTGTCGGAGAAGACGAGGACGCTGTTAAAAATGCTGGAATGCCATGTTGTAAACAACAGTCATTTTTACTTCTACTATGGTGTAGTGTTGGATGCATGCCGTAGAGCTCCATGCTGCCCCCTACAGTTTGGGAGAATATTGGCTCACCGCAGAGACGAGCCGCATGAACCATAAATGCTGCGAGTTGTGAAGCGCGTTCCATCCGCGAGCCGCATCACCGCGTGGAAAGTGAATGCGTCAAACATAAACCAAGCTTTAACCCTCCCACTGTCTTTATGGGACACGTGGTGGGGGTGAGGTGGTGCTCACTCCTCACTCCTGCCACGTGGACCCAAGGGATAAACCATCAACCCTGCTCAATGGTCAACTTTCCTCGCGGGGTCACACCCATTAGTAGAATAAGATCTGAGGTTTTTGAAACGAGAAGGACATTCAGCCATCCTCCAGACCCAGCTGTCAGCAACCCCGGTCCTCCTGAGGGGTCCGAGTCTTTAGTCACCAGAGAAGTTCTGGTTCCGTTTCCGTTCTGGGGAACAGTGAAGAAGGGAACTTTCAAATCGACGCAGGATTCTTTGTTTGACAGCATTAGAATCGGTCCATGTCTGCATATGCTGGTTTAGTTAAGTAATTCTGTAACACACCTGAATCTAAAGGATGAAGCAGCAAGTCAGGCCTGTTAACGACCAGAGAGTCCAGTTCCCCTGGAAGAACCAGCTCTCCTCCAACCACTGTGTGTGTTACGAGATCTCCCAGCTAACCGATAAAGCTGGATGCTGAAGTCAGAGCTCCACTCCTGGCTGGCTCTGATACGAGTTTTAGGTCCTGCTCCTTTCATGTGACATTCTGCTTGTCAAAAAATAAAAGCATGCCAGATCAAAACCAAAAATCTGAACTTCTCGGATGTTAGGTGAAGATTATTTTCATCATGTCCTGATGCCTAATACTGTAAAACTAAAGGAAGGTGGACATTCTGTACACCAGTTCTGACGGCTTGTTCTTTTGTTTTCTTCCAGGCAAGAGTCGGTGAGTTCAAGCAGAGGGAGGATCAGCCCATGGAGTGAACGCCATCGTTCGTCACACCTGCTACATGTTAGCTGTTACCTTTAAAAAGCACCTTCTGTGTGCTTTAAGTGACAAGAACTCAAACCCTTTGGAAGTCTTTGTACAGTTTATTGTTTTGTGAGATGTGGTGGATTTGTAATGTATAATAAACATGATTGTGAAATTTAAAGGGATACTTTGCAACTTTTTCATATTTAAATTTTTTTTTTTTTTTTTTTGAGCCAGTCTGTGCTAAAATCATCCTTAACAGGGTTAACGAAAGGCCACCCAGCACCTAGCACCCTCTGTGGCCAGAATATTCCACTTGCAACTTCAGACTGACAGGCTGTTCTTTTGGGACTTGGGAAAATTGAGCAGACATACCTGGCACTGCAGTCTGGTTCCTCCATGTTTTAGATCATGTGCAGCAGTTTTGATTATTTTAGTTATGAACCACTCCTGTAGACACTAAGGAAGGCTAGGGAGACATTTCAGCGGTAAGATTGAGGTGTTTAAAAGAATCGCACATTGAGGAGGTGGGTTTTGCATTTGATTCCAAAAACGGACACTAGAGGGTGCTAAGGGCAAGCCAAAACTGCCTAGTCTCTCTTTAAAACACACGTCAGACTCAAGGCCCGCGGGCCAGATGCGGTCCGCGGAGCATTTTTATGTGGCCCGCGAGATCAATATAAAAATATATTAAAACTGGCCCGCTGGCCGACTTTACAGCAAAGACTTCAACTCCCATGATGATTTGCGGCGTCAGCGCGGAGCCGACGTGCCCCCTCTGTGTTTTTTCCCGATGTTTTTTTCCAGCGCCTGCTCCGCTGTCTCGGACAAAATACACTCCTCTCACTCAGCGCCAAGTTCACTCAGCTATTTTCTGAGGTTGAAGCCCAGAAACGGAGATTCTAGCTGCTCAGTAATGTGTTCACGACTGAAAGAGAAAGTTTTCCAACTAACGTCCAGACAGCTGATATAACTCCAGCGAGCAGCGACACGCTCAAACCAGCACGACTCTGTGGTTGCTGTCATGTTTCCTCCCCGACACACAACAATGTGGTCAAGCTGCTCAGACATGTTCATCAGCACAAACCTATGTGAGCACCTGTTGTCATCTAATGTTGTCATTATTATGATGAAGATGAACAAAACAACAGGAGTCTCCTCCTCAGCTCAACCCCATGATGCAGGTTTCTGGCTGGAACAGGTGAGCATCACAGTAAACCAGTGGAGCAAACAGCTTTAAATATGTTGGTTTTATGCTCTTTTTCTGCTCCAAAACATGAAAGGTAACAGGTGAGATGTTGTATTTTCATTTAAGATAAAATGATATTTTTATTTAGTTATTGGCCCATGAGAAAAGATTTAACCTACAGTAAACAGGAAGTGGAAAGGCTGCAGATAGATGAATAGAATAGAAAATCACTTTATTGTTCCTCAGTGGGGAAAGCTAGACGTCACAGCAGCGATGACACGTATTACAGGAGAATAAAAAATAAGAAAAATGAATAAACAAGAAAACATAAATCCTGAATAGATTTTAAAAATGCTGATTATACCACAAGTAATGAATACCACTGATGCCTTTTATTTAAAACTGACTTGCTCGTGTGTAATTTGGTTATTCCACATTCAGTGTTAATGCAGAAATAAGTTTGTTTCCAAATTTAAAGGTTCAAAATTGCATATATGTTGATAAAGAAAATGTGCAAATTTGCATCACTTTTTCAAAAAATATTAAGTTTGGCCCTTGACTCCGTCCCAGAGTTTCATTTCAGCCCCGTGTGAGTTTGAGTTTGACACCCCTGCTTTAAAACCTTCTAACATGGAGACTTTTTTTGTACATTATTGACTTAGTTGTTCATTTATCATGAACAGCTTTTTAATAATGCTTTAACAATCTGTCAGACAGGGTTGTCCCATCCGTCCTTTGAGGCGGAGTGATGAGTGCGACGGATCTGGAAGCTGGTGTGTCTTTATGAGCAGAGGAATGTGAACAACAACAAAACGGAGTTGCTTCTAAGTTTTTACCGTAACTTTTGAGAGCTAATTACTTTAAAGTGCCGGGTTCTGCTGGGCCAGATGGAAAACAGCCCGCTGGGAATGATTTTAAGGCGTCTTTTCTTCTTAAACTGCCGCCACGAGGTTCGGATGGGTGCTTATATAACCTTTTGGGCACAACCACCTGCATCTTACTCAAAAACCACTGGAAGGCACTGTGGCTCTTCCAAATAAACTACCTTCTCCAAGATGAAAATCCATGATCACAATTTAACAGCTATTCAAATAAAGCCTCAAAAAGTATTACTTTAGCATCAAAGTATTACTTTAAATGGGAAAGAATAAAATTAATCTCTTAAAACTGAACATTTTTACCATTTTACCATTAGCATGAATTTTAAGTGGAGAAACACCAAATGACAGAGGTTTAACATAAAAGAAGGGGGTGGGGGGGTCAGTTATTGGCAGGTTGAGGTAAGACAGACCAAGTCCTGCTAATGTCCGGCTTAGCATGTCACTTGGTAAAATTTACGTTCCTGGGAGAAAAATGTTGGAGTTAACCAGAATGCCCAACTGCGGGCCAGTTTCAAATTCCCCTCTTTATTTCCTTCTGCTGAATGTGAAAGAACCCTTTGTGTGACAATGTTATTGTTCTTTTCCGTGTAAATCCATACAAAGTTAACCTGAGGATATAAAATGTGGATTTCCGCTACACATGTAAAGATCGATGTGATGTCTGTCTGGTAGTGATGCTGCAGCTTTTTCGCTGCCTTGTTTGTCTCTAGGTGTTCCATGAGGTCCTCCAACTCACACAAGTTAACCCTTTAAATGCCACTCACTCAAATAACTGGAGGTATAAACTGTACTCTTTGAAGGAGCCAAACAGAATATATTTATTTCACTATATTTTCTACAAAATTTAAGAATTTTACAGTGAACTAATTTCAAATAAGTGTCTAATGTCTCAATCATGTCAGGAGGACAGATTTTCCCTCTCAGCTGGCTGTGGGGTTGCCAGTTTTTCTCTTTTCAAAACGGCCAAAGAGGTACGGGGTCATTGTTTACAGTCTGTGAGCCTGCAGCACCCAGAAGTTATTTCTTGTACCCCTACGAAGCCCTTACCCCTAATTACACTAAAATCAGGATTCTCTACTAGGACAGCAGTGCTAAATGAAATCAAATAAAAATGTCAGGCACAGAGAATGCAAATATAATCAGGAGGATAATTTATTACTTTAGTTCAGTGTGGATTCCTAAGCAGTGCTGCAGAAATGTAATTATTTCTGCAGTTTAGAGTCACAATTAAAGAGACAGTGTTAATATCAGAAAATATTCATCAAAATGAATGAAACGATGTCCACTTGTTGAAAAATAATGGTGACTTTCTACCACATAACCATAAAAATAGAGTACATAGGGCATAGGTCTAGCATCTTTGGGGAACACCATATTAGACGCCATGTTTTCTTCTGGCCAGCTCGGGGTCCTGCGCCTGTTGATGACATCACACCAGATGATTGGCTGGATGTACGACTTATGGAAGTTACGTTACCACTTTGAAAAACATTTAGGCAATAAGAAACATGATTTTAATAAAACCGCAAAACTTTTTCCAAAACACATGTGGAAGAACAGCATAAATGAAGAGATTAAATACGTTTTGACCAAGCGGTGTTGCCGTAGTTTGATGACGTCATCGGCAGGAGCAGGGCCCGAAGCAGATCCAGAAAACTACAATCAGCATTGCATCGTCTTGATGGAATGAACTGAAGGACCATCGGAGTCGCGCCGAGGTTGCATGCTTTCTGCTCCACAGGTAACATTTACCGCCATGTTTTTAGCGACAGTCACGGTGATATGGTGTTAAACTACCTTGACATGTATGAACTGCCCCCTAGCGCCAGGAAACTACACCCCTAGAAAAATGCTGGCCTGGCTTATAAGTCATATTAATGTTTTTTTTTTAATGAAAATAAATAAATGAATTGCATCACTACAGATTAATTAGGTGCGCTTCCTCAGAACTTTCTCTGGCCCCACTGAACTACACACTGCCTCTTTAAAGTGGTTTTGTAAATGTTGTGACACCCACAGAGATGGTGCCTATGGGATGAAGTTCCAACTCACAATAGGTTTTATTTAAAACACATTGTGTTGACACACCACAATGTTTAAAACAGCAGCGGGAAAATGATGAGCTCTCTAAAATAAATGAAAACCAGTTTTCCTGCAGCCCCTGGAAAAATGATTTGTTTCTTTATGAATATTTTTGTTCATGCAACTTTTCTTCATCTTTTATCTTTTCAAATCTCCTTAAACATGAATTCTGCTGTGCACATGTTTGACCTCAGGATAATTTATTGTCTGCTGCCAGTTGTGCATCTCATTTTTCAGAAAAAAAAACCCAGAAATCTTTTCTTTGGCAGTGCTAAATGGTTTCCTTTGAAATGCAGACTTTTACTTCAAAAGCCACAAGATAGAATTTGTTTCAGAAGAAAAAAGAGAATTAAATTTCAACTGATAATAATAAATAAAATTTCCTCTAGTGGAACTTTTCCAAGGTGCTGCCATTTCCAAGAACCAGAAGAGACAGAAAAATAAACTCAAACCTATCAAATCTGCAACTCAAGTTTGTTTAAAAAGATCGTTTTAAGAGATTTAATCTGCGTTGTGCCGACACACGAACACTTCCTGGAACCGACCCCGCCGAGACGAATGTCAAAAAAAATCACAATAACCTGGAAAACGTAGGATATAAGATGTTTTCCTTGGATGATCAATAACAACAGATGAAAACCAAATGTAATTTTCTCTTATAACAGGAAACAAAAAGCCTTTTACGTCATATTTAACTTTAAACACACTGTTGAAATTAGAAACGACAGTTCTAACAACAGTTCACTGATCTTTGGTGGCGGTCCTTGTGAAGGTTGTATAACTGGTATGACTAGGGAGCATGTTAAACATCCAACCCAACATATGAACATAAAAAAGTTACACAGTATGTGTTGTGTGAGACTTCAACACTGGACATGACTTGCATCAAACGGAGCATGGCCAGAGGTGACTAGATCTGAGGGATGATTATAGTGATCTATGCTGAAGGTAAACGCTCAGAGCAGCTTCATGTTCCTGTGATAGTACTAAATAGTAAAAAACTGAGGGGACAAAAGATAGTTGGGTCAGATACAACCAACAAAACCATCCAACACTTTCAACTGAACACCAATGTCAAGGAAATGTCGGATTTTATTCTTATTCTGTTGAACCTGAGACCATGAAGAGCTCTTTGGAAGCAGTGGCGCTCCAAGAGAATTTCAAAAGGGCGCAAGATTGGGATAGTGAAACGGTTTTGGTGGCACAACGAAATGGTCATTGCGTTAACTATGGGAGAGTTTAGCCTGTGCATTGTATGGTTGTTTTTTTTCATAGGTCATTCATTCCCACTGCAGTAAGAGTTATACTCTTACTTAGCGTTCTGCTACACACTAACATCAATGCAATATGTGTTCAATAGGGAGCCTAAGTCACTTCCGCATCATGGGTCCTTGGAAGAACAAAAAAAATGAATGCAAGTCAACGGGGCTACAAATGCTATTTTGCCTTAAGGCGACGGTGGCACATGGGTTAAGTGCTCGCCTCGTAATCGAAAGGTTGCAGGTTCGAGTCTCGCTCAGTCTGTCGCTGTCGTTGTGTCCTTGGGCAAGACACTTAGCCCACGTTGCCTGCTGGTGGTGGTCGGAGGGACCGGTGGCGCCAGTGCTCGGCAGCCTCGCCTCTGTCAGTGCGCCCCAGGGCAGCTGTGGCTACATCGTAGGTCATCCCCACCAGTGTGTGAATTTGTGTGTGAATGGGTGAATGACTGATTGTGTTGTAAAGCGCCTTGGGGGGTTCCAGGACTCTAGAAGGCGCTCTATCAAATACAGGCCATTTACCATTGCCTTACGCCCTGGATCACACATATGTTGTACTACAATTTAAATGAAAAGTAATGATGGGTGTTTTGACCACACCAGTCACATACTTTGAGATTTATTAGCTTGCAAAAGTTTGTAAATAGCATGACTACAAACTAGAAATCAGCATGTGACATCACCACATAATCAAGTAGCTGCTACTTACCAAATTACCATATTTAGGGTGATTCTTTCCTCCTGTGGGAAGTTTGCTCAACTTACAGCCATTTTCGCTCAGTTTTCTCCGTGTCTGGTTCGATAACATCACTTTTGTGAAGCGCATTTGTAGTTCTGGACTTACTTTTACACAAAACCTAAAATATCGTTGCACCCCGTTCGAAAATAAGCGTGTTCTTGGTATCAAAATGCATCTTTAAAATTCACGGACATCATATGTCGACAACTAGTGGAATTAGAAAATAGAATTTTTAGCCCCGTTGACTTGCATTCATTTTTTCGTTCTTCTGGGCACCCATGATTGATTTAGGCTCCCTATACGGCTTGGAATCGAGGCGTCATTACCGATGCGGTCGCCCTGTTGGTGGCCTTACTTGTTGCTTGTTACTCCAGACAACAGCGAGCTAAGTCTCGTTCCTCCGACTTCACTTAATCTATTATTCATTTGATCAGGTATATTACGCAACCATGGTAAATTGTTGCTGTGTTGTGGGGTACAACCAAGCCCCCACAATGCCGCTCTAAAAATGGTCCCATCCCGGAAGTAAGAAAAATTGCAGTTCCACCCTCATCCGCTGGGGGCTGGTGCCAGAAGCGAGCAAATCCTCATTGACTCCCATGTTAAAAATGCCGATTTCACAGCAGAAATAAACATGTTTACAGCCTGGTGCCAAAACATGTTTTTTGTCTAAATTATCTAGTTTATACTCATGACAACTCTGAGGGGGGTGAATTTTTTTCTCACTCTTCTGTTTAAGTGTATTGAAAGCCTAAAATTCTGTATAATTAATGAGCATCCCACACACGTGACCGCCGCCTCAGACCCACGTGACCACAGAGCTAGCTCCGTGGAAAGGCCTCAGTACAGCCTCGGCCCCTCCTGGAAGCTGTTTCGGGATTTTGAGTCTCTGTGCTTGTGAATTCTGTTTTGGATATTATTGGTGCAATTGTTGGACAAAATGACTTGCAGTGGTATTAATTGCACTAATAGAGCGTCCAAGGAGTCTCCACTTCATTTTTTTCGGTAAGTTAAAATCTATATTCGTATTTTATGTCACTGCCACCTTTAAACTAGCTGAGTTTACCGAAGTAGCTAGCTAACTATCAGTTTAACATGTAGCATGTACTGTTTATCCATGAAATTTAAATGTAAAATACGGTAAAATAATTAATAGGGCATATTTAGATGGGTAATAGGGTAAAAGATCAAAATGGGTTGAAATATGACGGAGCGCTAAGAGGGAGACTTCTGTGTCCATTCTTCCACCCGGTAATCCCCAGCGGTCAGGCCGGGCAGCCTGACCGATCCGGCGCCTACTTGCTGCGCCTACTTGCTGCGCGGTCTGACCGCTCGTGGAGTTTTTCATGTCTGACTTTAACCGCATCTAATACTGTATTACGGCGTGAGCGCAACAGCGACAACTTAATATCGATGTGTAAGCAGCCTGAGTGGTAGGGTGTTTTCATCTGAACCCTTAAAATCTCCAGCAGGCTTGGAGTGACACCTGTGTCCATTCTTCCATCCGGTAATCCCCAGCGGTCAGGCCAGGCAGCCTGACCGGTGCGGCGGCTAGTTTCTGCGCGGGCTGACCGCTCGTGGAGCTCTCAGAGACAGATCTGACCGGAGAAATACTGCAGCTCGGTGAGAAGTCTATAGGGCATACAGCGTTTCCCTTAAATCCCACCGCCACGCCGACAAGATCCCAAGTTTCTTTGTTTTTGTTTGCGCTGTTTACCGAAGAAGCAGCGGGAACTAATATGTTGTCGCTTGTGATCACAGCCGGCGGGTAGCAAGTATGTACAGTCTATGATTTTACCGCTCCCTCCTGCAGTCTTCCCCTATTAAAATTTAAAATGTGTAACTTCATGTATTGGGATGAATGACTAATATTCATGTTAACTAAAACGTTAGGTATTTAGGGGGAAAAAACAAAATAATAAACATTATACAGATGTCAAATAAATCAAACTGTAATTAAACTATATATTTTCAAAGTCTCGATTCTGGATAAAATCCAACAACATATGCTTTATAAATAAACACTACACATGGCTTTTACACACACACACACACACACACACACACACACACACACACACACACACACACACACACACACACACACACACACACACACACACACACACGTTACATTGTGATTTCTTAGTAAATATTCTATTTGGCGAGAGATAAATTTTATTGTATTTATTCTAGTGAATCTATAATTAAACGGGTAAACTAGCAGTAGTACATCCAACATCAAAGAAAGTAAAAAGTTATTATCAGGAGAGGGATAATGTTTAAGTGGTTAGCAGCAGTGTGCTAGCCGATGGCCCCCTCCATGAGGCCACCACAGCTCAGCAGAACATCGTTGTAGCTTCTTCTGGGGAGAAAAACACTTAGAGAGAAAATAAAGTTAACAGCTGAAATAGCAGGAAATAATACAGTTAAAGAGCAGATTGTAGAAGAAAGAAACCCCTAGGTTAAACTGGTCTGTCTACTGCATAATGCTGAACTCTAACATGTGTCCTCAGGGAAGGACCTGATTGGTGTCCAGAACCTGCTGAAGAAGCACGAGGCTCTGCAGGCTGAGATCACAGGTCATGAACCTCGCATCATGGCTGTCACCCAGAAAGGAGAGACCATAATGGAGGAAGGTAGAGCAGGTCTGGTCCTGACATGTTTCTGAGGTGTCTGCAGGTTCTGGCTCACTTTGTTTGGGTCCAGGTCACTTCGCTGGTTCAGAACCCTCGGCCCGTCAGAACATTCTTATCCACCACGTTCTAACACCAGACCTGTTAACCCAACAGCAACAAGTGGCTCCAACTGACGATGAGACCGGGAAGGAGCTGGTTCTGGCTCTGTACGACTACCAGGAGAAGAGTCCTCGAGAGGTCACCATGAAGAAGGGCGACATCCTCACGCTGCTCAACAGCACCAACAAGGTTCGTGTGCCCTTCACAGCCGAGGAACGACCTCCAGCTCAGAGCGAACATCTCCACACCTGCTTTGTGTTTGTGTGACTTTAGGTTGTTTTACTTGAACTTGCGTCTTTAGCTGAATGAGGATGGAGAGACGGGTCGGACCTGGAGCAGGTCGAGGTCTTGCAGAAGAAGTTTGACGACTTCCAGAAGGTCGGACTTTTCCTCCTCTCCGTCTTCCAGCAGCAGCTGTCAGATCAGCTCAGGTGATAATCAGCAGGTGCTTTTGTCCTGCAGGACCTGAAGGCCAACGAGTCCCGCCTGAGGGACATCAACAAGGTGGCATCTGAACTGGAGTCAGAAGGTCTGATGGCTGAGGAGGCTCCTATGGTTCAGGCTCAGGTGAGCGTCACCTGTCTGCAGCAGCTGGTCCATCTCACTTCCTGGTTTGTTAACTCTGCTCGTCTCTGTTTGTAGCAACAAGAACATCTGGGTTCTGCTCCTGGAAAGGTGCGTGTTGTCCTCCGCCTCCACCAGAACCAGACGTGGTGTTTTTGTTACCACTCATTTGTTTGTTTACAGGATGAAGCCGACTCTAACCCCGGCTTTCCACAGGAGCCGTCAGCAGCACGTTACTGCAGCAGCACGTCATAGCTGCTGATAGGAACCGCTGTGGTCAACAGAACCTTTTCCACTGGAGCCGTCAGCAGCACGAGTCGGCCGCGTCTCAGGAGCAGCATGTCGCGGCCTTTACGCGCCGGTTCTATTTTCTACGCGCGACGCCTCTGAAACGGGTCAAGTTCGACATTTTGGGGGAAGGAAAGACAGGAAATCGGACGCGGAAATGGAGAGAAGCTCCTGAGATTTTCAGAATAAAGAACGTACTGCCTTCCGGTTGCTTTACTTTAAAAAAGTTACTAACTGTGCGTCCCCGTGAGAAGTTATCACCTAGCTAGCGGTCTCCTTTGTTTTTCAGGTCCGTATTGGCGATGATAAAATGGACAGAACATAAAACACAAACCATGTTGTAGTTTTCTCCTGCTTGTTGTTGTGTTTAATGACGAAGTCACTCGAGTGACTTCGTGCTCGGTCGGTGACAGCTGCTCCCCTGCTGCTTCGCGTCTCGTGGGAAGGGCCAAGCAGCAGCTTACGCGAGCAAGACGTGCTGCTGCAGTAACGTGCTGCTGACGGCTCCCGTGGAAACCCGGGGTAACACGGCGTCACCCTGGAAGGTGAGTTCATTCAGCTGATCAGAGGTCACCTCTGATGGCAGCAGTCACGGCCGACCGTGCTGACATCACACAGGAATTCAGGTGACCCGGCAGGCACCAGGTGCTGGTGAAAGTGGGGACATGTCAGCTGGTTGCCATGGCTACAGTTATCTTTATGCATCTGTATGACTGCTGACTGGTGTGTGTTTCCTGTGACCTTTGACCTCAGACCGTACGGTTGGGCGTTCAGACGACGGCTAACTTTAATTCCATCAAGGTAAGAGGAAGCTCTTCCCTTCCTGTCTGAGCGATCCGTCTCCAGGTTTCCTCGTCCGGCGTCCAGCCCGCTGGCGTCCACCTTCATCTCACTGGGTTTGGTTTCTCCCCAGGAGCTGAACAACTGCTGGCGCTCGCTGCAACAGCTGGCTGAAGACCGGAGCAACATGCTGGGCAGCGCCCATGAGGTGCAGCGCTTCCACAGGTACCCCGCACACTTATGCGCCGCTTACGGGTCAGTAGAGTTTGGACCCACACTCAGACGGAGTTCTGATGTCTTCTCAGAGACGCTGATGAGACCAAAGAGTGGATCGAGGAGAAGAACCAGGCCCTGAACACAGACAACTACGGCCACGACCTGGCCAGCGTTCAGGCTCTGCAGCGTGAACATGAAGGCTTTGAGCATGACCTGGCAGCTCTGGGTGATAAGGTCCGCTTCCTGATTGGTACCAGGACCCGAGTTGTCTCTGGAGACACGTTCTTCATGGTTCTGGTGACTCCACCCCAGCCGTTCCTGATCAGCGATCAGCGGGGTGCTTTCCTATTTAAGGTGGATGGAGGACACAATTTGACGCCAGAAGATTGCCTCAGTTTTGGTAGTAACCAGCCACTCGTGTTACCTCTAGTGTTCCTAGGATTAATGTTATTTCGTAGTGTTTTTGCTCTTATATTGGATTTACCATTCTTCAGGATTCCTGTCGACCTCATTGGATACTGACCTCTACTCCAGGATTTGGATATTCAACACACGGACCTTATCACCACCCTCCATAACCCACCTCTCATCTCACCCAGTGCCCCATCCACCAGGACGCCCCGCTTCTCTCCACCTCTGCTCCCTCTCCTGCGCTTCCTCTCTACCTCTCTCTCCTCCAGCCAACACATACACCCACCACAGTAAGTCTGAACACCTCTGCCTGCCTACAATGGATTTTGAAACCAGAACCTAAGCTCACCTGTGTTCGCCCTCCTCCAGACGCTGAGCTGTTGTTGCAGTTCCAACCACAGACTTATCTGTGCACCTTAAGTTCCTCCTTATAAATAAATCATTTTTTCCATCAGTTTTTGGTCAGTGTTGTATTCTGCATGTCTTGGGTTAAGTACCTTCCTCCAAACATGACACTCCTCTTCAAAGAGCAAATCTGTTCAGCACATTCTGACAGACAGACCACCATTCTTCTGTCATGATGCTGTACAGGACATTTTTAGAGTTTTTCTTTTTAAAGATAAATAGGATTACATTTAAATAGCAATACTTTCACATTATCATTTTCCCACACTTCTGTATAACTGTATTTTGTTGTTTTTCAATAAAGAATGACAAATTATTTAAGTTTGGATTTGTTGCACACAAATATATATCTGTAAAAAATATCTACAAAGCTAATGTTTACATAACAAGTATGATTGGGTTTTGCAATACGGCACTCTGTTTATTTTAGTAAGATTTTTAAACCAAGTAAAGTTAGTAAAGAACACATTTCTATTGTCTGCTAAGAAACTGTTGGGATTTAAAATGGGCCTGTTGTACAAATAACTTGTAAATGATTATTCCTCACTTTTGTCTTAACCAAAGAAATTCCAGTAATTGAGCAAAAACATTTATTTTTAACACTAAATTTTATAAAACAGGGCGCAAAGTGTCGGCACATGTATGTATGTCGATGGTCCGCCCCAACCGAACCAGGAGACACAGACGTCAGGGAGGCCAAGGTTGTCTCTGCAGCTCTCTGGGCACCCCGCCTCACATAGCTGTCTCCAATTATCCAAATGGCTATGGAGAAAAAATAACAGGTTTGTCATAATTGTTTAAAGTACAAAACCATACATGAAGTGGTGAGACAGGTATGTGGAACTTACACTTGCTGCTTTGTGTAGCTGATGTTGGAGACACACAGGCTGCCATGGTGACATTTAAACATCTAAGAAAAAAATGAAAATTAAAAACTCCAAGACCTCATGTCATATTTACTAATCAGCTATGGCTGATTTATTGTTTGGATCACAGTGAGTTACACTAATTCTAATATATTTTTATTTCTATTATACATACATACTTTTTAACTGTTATTTTCACATGACTGTTATCAGGCTCTCTTGTTCTGGTTCTCATGATAATCCCGTGTCTTCCAGTAAGTTATCTTGTGCTTACTTCATCTGTAGAATGTCTCTTTACCTTTGGTAAATTGTACTGAGTCCAGAATAAAGACTAGTTGGCTGTACAAGATACAAACAAGTATTACATTTTGGAAATATATGAAATGTATTTAGGCTGCTAATTTAGCTCGAATACTAATAACTGCCATATTTTCCGGACTATAACTCGCACTTTTTTACATATTCTGGCTGGTCCTGCTACTTATACTCCAGAGCGACTTATATAACAAAATATGTAGGCTACACCGCGCTGCTGCGGGCCGACTCCGACCCACACAAGAATGAGTTCCCCTGTCCCGCTGGGAGGGTTTCAAACACCGCCAGCATCTGTTAGAGCCTGTGGCGGGGTGCTGAGGGCCGGCTCCAGCCCAGGAATGAGCTCTCCTCGCCGGCCGGGAGGGTTTGAAACACCGCCATCCTCTCCTCTGCTGGCTGTTGTTCATTCTGTTATGGTTACCGGTGCTTGTGTTGCAATGTGAAACGCTTGGTCTCAGATTTTGTAAGAAAGATAATAAAATGTCCCCCCAAAATACGACTTAAATATATTTTCTCTTCTTCATGATACATTTAATGGCTGGTGCGACTCAGGAGTGATAGCGCCGAAAAAAACTGTACTGAAAACTTGCTCAAAGCAAAATGTATTCATTACGGAAATAAATTATAAACTTACCGATTTAAAACTTTTTCAATACAGGTACTTCTCACAAACAGGCGCAGAAAACCTCCACCGAAACTCCGTGTGAGGTTCAGGTCGATGGGTGTTCCAGTTAGCTCCGGTTGGGTTGAAGCTAGGTGGCTACATCCGTTAGCTCGGCTCCCACCTCCGCTTTAGCTTTGGGTTAGCCAGGGTTAGCTTCAGGTTAGCTCGTAGCTAGTTCGCCTGGGTGTCGTCACTCGAGCCCAGCCTTACAGCCACACCCTCAGTGCCTCCTCTCTTCCCTTTTATGGAATTGTCTGGGCTGGACGGAACCTGTGACACGGTCAAAATGGCGGTGGTGGCCACCTCCCATTATAGACAACAAACATGTTATTGAAGCCAATGGAATCCGTTTGTCCAGTATGTACAGTCTATGGGTACAACACATGATCGCCAGGGAAAATGTGGAAAACGGGCTAATTTTTCATCGTTTTCCTGCTTGGAGGCATAACCACAGAGACCAAGTATCTAAAATAAAGTCTTGTCCACCGTAATTATTGCTGACAAAAAACTAACAAAATAACAAAAACTAGAATTAAAAAAATTTTAACTGAAATCAAAATACAAACAAATGTTTGAAAACAAAGTAGAAATTAACTGAAACTGTAACTAAAACTAATGGAATTCACTGAGAAAATTAGCTTAGTTTTCGTGTTTGTGTCATTCGTGATTTCCGGTTGTATTTAATTTTTTAATTATTATTTTTTTTGCTGTGCACGTACCACAACAGGCGGCTCGTCAACATTGTGTGAGAAGCGACACAGACCAATTTGAGATAACTTTGAATATGAATGCGTTTTTGTTATGATCAAATATGTGGGGCGTTTCTTAATGTCTCTTTCCGGAGTATTTCTCTTATCCGATGGCACCATCTAGTGGCTGACAAGCATATCACACTAAAAGTCTGTCGCTCTGTTTTTTTAAGATGGCGACTTCACATTTCTTGTTTATAAATGTGCTTCTGTAGCTGACAAACAGAGCTAAAACACGTTGTTTTACGAGTACTATTCTCATGTCATGCTGTGTTTTCATATATTTATATTTTAGAGACTTGTCCGTGAAAAGTTTATCAACTCTGTATCAGCCGAGGTATTCCTTATATTTGAAGCAGGTAGTCTAATGCTATTGGTTAGTTCTGGTCGGTGCTAAGTTTCCTATTGCACAGAGCTCTGCGGGACAGGGGGCGTGCTTAGCAACAAAAAAAAAAAAGAATCAATGTACATGATAAGAAAATCACTTTTACAGATTTCTGAAAAACCATCCATAATTTCTGAAAGTAGAAAACTCCCGAAAGATACTTTAACAATGCAATGCAACAACACAAAAGTAAAGGTAAAGTCCCATTACTTGTCACACATACTGATGTGAGTGCAAAATTTGTTCTCCGCATTTGACCCATTCCCCTGGGGAGCGGTGAGCTTTAAGGGCAACAACTCCACAAATCAGAAGGTGCTCTTGAAAAGCTCGCACAGGCCAGCTAACCTAGCTTACATCAAGAAGGTTAAGGAGCATGTGTTCGCTTCAGGATCAGAAGATAACACCAGGCAAAGTATTGTTGTGCCTCCTAATGTTCATATTAAAATGAATCTAAATGACTTCAGACATAGCAATTTTCTGAAGTTTTCTGAATACTACCTGTCTTAAAAAAGTGATTTGTAGCTGGTTTTAGCCTGTTAAGTTAATTTTTTGTTACTTTGCCATACGTTTGATACTTACCTGAAGTGTATGTTAGCTCACCTGTTCTAACTGAATACAGTTTTGAAAAACTATGATGAATTTCTGAGATTTTGTTACACACAATATCCATTCTTATATTCATTCTAGTCCCTGATATATAACACATTTTAAAAAAGGACAAACTATGGCTGAAACTAAAGAAAACTAAAAAAACTAATATTTTCAAAGATTAAAACAAAACTAAGACTAACAAACAAGTTGTCAAAACTAATTGAAACTAAATAGAATTAAAAATTTGACGTAAAAATTAATAAAAAATGCTAAACTACTAAAACCTTGATCTCGTCGGCTTACTTGGGTTGCAGTTGCAAGGCGACCAAATATCACCTTCCAGAGTATTTTTTTCTATGCATTGTTTCTTTCTGTCAACCGAGACATGCACACACGCACACACACACATGCACACACATAGGCTACACGCATACACACTGAAATTGTCCGTTACGCAGAACTGCGAAGACAACAAGCTGTCGTCAGTGCTCCAGTCTTGGGTCTTTCGTGTGGGTCCAAACCGTTTATAATGCTGATTTTGTCCACGTACCGGTCTCCGACGTATTTACCATATCCTTTTTGTGTTGTTTAACACTTCCTTTCTGCCAAATGTGCTTCTTCTCTGTGATTTAGGGTGTTTCTCATTGCCAAGGAATCTTGTCTTGATGTCTTGGCCCCGCCCCGGTTGCCTAGGAGATACGTCATCGGGAGCTGCCAAGACGTGTTCCAATGTTCATGTTCTACCGAGGCGTGTGTTCTCCTTTTGTTAGCCGTTTAGCTAGCTGAGCATGGATACATGGGAGGTGTCCTGCAGCCTAGCCTTGGTAAAAAAAAATTTACCCATAGTACACCAGAGTATTTTCAAAAGGACGGCGGATCAGAAGCCGGCAACTACTTCGGGGACAATTTTCAAGTTTAAAAGTAAATCAACTAATTTAAAATGTTTTTTTTAGATCCAAAGAAGTTATCTATTGTTCATTAGTTGCTTAGTAGTCACAGCTTCAGTGGCTAGTGGGTAGTAACTCACTTATACATTTAATTTAATAAACATATACACAATTAAAAAAGTAAAAGGCTCGTTATATATTTATACTGAAACGAATACGTATAAAATATAACGTTCTCTCCCGTGTCACGTGACTACGTGACTGCCGAGGAAGCTGCGGTCACAGGATGCAAGTCTGTTCCATTTAACCATTTCCTTTGACCAAGGAAGGACAGTGTCCTCATAAGCAAGGCACCTGGCCTCGCAAGACATCGCCTCGCAAGGCTAGGCGCCTTGACATTGAGAAACACCCTTAATGTTTGTTTTTATGGTTTGTTTACACTCATTAGGCCATCAACTTGTCTGCCACGTCCCCAGAATTCAATGCGTAATTGCGTGTGATCCCAAGCACTATACTTGTGCAATACCAGATGTGTCCCTTATGCTGCATGTTTTTGGAAACTCAATTTTCTATTTTTTTATTTGTTGTTTTAATGTTGAATGCTAGTTAATATAGTAGCTTACTGCCTATGCATATTTACCTTTACTTTTGTTACTATTAATTTCCTTCCTTTTCTCTCAGTGTATGTGCTGCAGTAACGAGGGAATTTATCCACTGTGGGATTAATAAAGTTTATTCCATTCTATTCTATTCTATTCTATTCTATTCCTTTCCTTTTGATTAAAACAATATTCGTCAAGTACATTCACCAAACATTTCAGAACACCAACAACATTTCAAAGAGTTCTTACAATTATTGGTTCAATATTTATTGTTTTATCATTTTAGAGCAGTTTAACTTATCTTAGTAAAAACCTGTGGAAAGACGTGAAAAAAAACACCCGTTAAGCCTTAGGAGGAGTCGGCTCAGGAAAAGTGGCTCAAACTATCTGGTGAATGCAAATAATACAAACAACAAACATGCTATAAAATAATATTTAATATTGTATAATCTAAGAAAAAACATACTATATACAAGGTTTCAATCAACAGGGCCACAATATTCACATATATTTGGTTCTCCAGCCTTACATTTTTGCAAAACCTCTTTAACGTGTTAGCTCATCTATGGAAACATGGAAAATGCTGCTCTGAGCCTCCTTAGCAGATGAAGGTAAAAGCAAAATGTGGGAATTCTCATAATTCTCCTCCTGCTTTATTACAATAAGAGCACAATCACAGCATTGCAAAAGGAGATATCATGTCAGAACTATAGATTTATAAAAATAGAGCGGGCATTTCCAACTTATTGTATTAATAAGTGGCGTCTTTTAGAACCAGAGTCCTCAGGATGATAGTTAATTATTCCAACTTTAACTCAGGGTTCAGACATCTAGTAATTATCATGATTGCTGATCCAAACAAGGAACAAAGTCAGGATAAATATGTTTCCTTTAAAGTATTTTCATTACACATACATGATCTAGTTATTCGGAACTGACATTCTTTGAAAGGTTTGAAAAATGAAATTTGTCGTTTTGCTTTTACATTCTTTTGCTGCTTATTGCAGCAAATATTCTGTAAGCATTTCATCCACACAATCACTCCAAAGGGATTACTTAGAAATGTTGTTTTCCAAAGGAAATCACATTTTCATGCAGCTCAAAAACAAATTTACCCATTTCATAGCAATTAAAATTAATCAGATTACTTTTAAACGAAAGATCTAAATTTTTGCTTGAGAAGGATGCTCTATGGAACAAATGAAGACGGACGTGACACTTCAGTCAGTGATCACCAAGCTAATTCTTGCCTTTTTTGGTTGCATCATGCAAAAGAACAATCACTGGAAAAGGGCATCATGGTCAAAAGACAAGAGGAAGCATGAAGAAAGGCTCAGTATAATCACCGTAATGTGGAGAAGACCCTTGTGGACCATTCTAGACACATTGGTTGACCTTACACTGTGTTCATATGTTGAGTAGTCGATATTCGAGCCAAAGACTGTTAAAGGTAGGGTAGATGTTCCCGGGAAAAGATGTCTGAGGCAGCTACATTTTGAAAAAACACAGTTCAATGGTCCCACCCTTTTCTTCACCCCCCACCCCAACCTGTGCCTCCAGAATACGGAAGCATGCTGACACAACGGGTGCTGTCAAACAATCATAAAAACATGACGTTTTCTTAACTTTTTAACCTGTTGTTGGGATCTCTCCTGTCTTAAGTGCTTATGTATCACACCTATGTAACAGCTATTGAACCTCCAAGCTTATCACGGACTCATCTGGTGACAGTCAGTAGTTCTCCGGACCGTGTCCCTACTAAAAGAGTAAGAGAGAGAGAAGTCCTGGGGACGTAGAGAAGAAATCAAGTGGGGAGGACTGGGCTTATTACACTGGAAACCCACTCTGCTACTCTTGACTAGGATGCAAAATAACTATATAACCAAAGTTGAATGCAGTCATATTCTTTTTGAAATTTAAAGAGCAAGTCACCCCCTACCAGAGTCTGACTTCACTCTCATTTCCTGTTTGAAAAACATGCCACAAGGAGGCGTAGCCTGGTAGACATACACAAGCTCACAGTGGCATTGTGACATCATATGGTACCAGCTAATGTCATAGGGTACCTCTTAGCCAATAGTGATGGCAGATTTAAATGAAAATGTAGTGCAGAGTTTTTACCTGAAGAGGGCGCAACACTGACAGTTTCAGGCAGAATATTATAATTTTAACTAAGATGCACTAAAGTGCCAAATTTTTGACTACACGTGTCTACAGCACTCATTTATATAGTTTATCAGTAAAAAAAAAGTTAATTTGGGAGTGACTCACTCTTTAAAAAGCAGGTTTAAAATGTTTATTTATATGTAATTTAAAGTTTATTTCTTGCAAGCAGATCCTTTCTAACAGAAGCAGGAAGTTAGCACACTTCGGGTTGACGGGTTACACAAGTTCCTCATGTGTTCTTTGTGATGCTCTTAGAAAAATAGAAGCCACATTGTTTGAAACAACTGTGAACATAATGCATTATGGGGATCATCTGGTTTATTACAGTGTTTGTGGAAAACAGCTGCTCCCATATGACTCGAAGCAGCGATAAAAAGATTTCCAACGTGCAACTCTCCACATGACTGAAAGGTACAGAGTGGGGCCCATTTTAATCTGGTATGAAGTGACCATTTCAGTTTAGCTTCAAGTGCAAACTGGATAAATGTCTTTGTCAAAGACTCAGCTGCTGGGAAAAAGTGTTATCGGAGAATAGACGCTCAAATATTCCGGTCCTTTGCATCCTGAAGGACTCATTTTCTCTTGAGCGTTTCCTGTGAGGTATTAAAGCGTAGGCAGGAAGTACTGGTCAGTCCTTATTCATAAACAAAGCGCTATCGCTAGACACAAGCACACATTTGCAATCTACATGTAAATAAATTGTACATACATTTACAAGTGGCTTGATATTCTCTTCAAAATATTTTGTGGTCCAGCCTTTTAGTCCAATGGACCCTGTTGGTGCCACATGAAGCATCATCGCATTTGTAGGTAATTCAGCTTAAACTAGTACATCACTGAGTCTTATTCTGCAGAAACCACGGCTCCATCGACTTCCACCTGGGCTAATTTCCCCCTCCTGACTCAGATCTAACCATAGGTTTTCAGTTTCATAGTTCGAGTGAGATGATGAGTGTGTGTGTGTGTGTTTATGAAGAGCTTGTGTATTTCTGACTGGAGCGGGAGCTGGAGCGGTCCAGTCCGTTCATGTGGCAAGAGCCCTTCCAGCGTCCCCCTGAGCCCTGCTCATCCAGAGGAGACGTGCCATAGCACCAGCAGCACAGGCAAGACTGCAAGAAACACAAGCTTTGGTTGAATGCTTGTTTCCAGGAATACAGTTTTCCTTAAATTCCAGAGTGTTCCTTCCTACCTGGAAACAGTTCTTAAACTTCTGGCTGACAAAGTAGAGGGCGATCGGGTTAATGCAGGAGTTTAGAGAGGCCATGTTGATGCCAATGTAATCTATTACCAAGAGGAAGCTGACGGGGGAAAGAACAGAGTTCACCGAAACATGCACAGGATGTTAAAGAACAGAGAACAATGGGTTCTTGTTACGTCATAGCCGCCGTGCCAGATATCGGCCTACCTGAGCAGCTCGCAGCGGTTGGGGTCATTTTGGTTGTAGACCGTGTTCTTCAGAATACGACTGAGATGAAGGGGCAGCCAGCAGAAAGCAAAAATCAACACGAGGCAGAACACAGTCTTCGCCACTTCCCTCCGCTGCAACAAACACACATTAAGAGAAAGTTTACATAAAGTTTAGATCTCAACGTCACCAGTTGTAGATAGCTCTTTGGATCACAGAAAATAGAGAAAATAACCACAGCTGGTCAGCGTAGGGCTACGAGCTAAGTGGATTCTTGGTGCCTTAAAGGAACTCCAATGTAGTCCAACCAGCTCAGTGGCCTAGTGGTAGAGTGTCCGCCCTGAGACTGGGAGGTCAGGGTTCGATTCCTGGTCGGGTCATACCAAAGACTTTGAAAAAATGGGACCCAATGCCTCCCTGCTTCACACTCAGCATTACAAGGTTGGATTGGGGGGTTAAACCACCAAATGGTTCCCGAGCACGGCTGTGTCTGCAGCTCACCGCTGCCCCAGGGGATGGGTCAAATGCGGAGAACAAATTTCACTCACACATCAGTGTGTGAGACGACTAACGGGACTTTAACTTAAACTTTTAACTTTTTGCCAATACTGTCTGAACATCACATTAGTTGTTTGATGCAATTTTGTTATTATTTCTCTGTCACTGATAGTGGCAGCAGCTGCTGCCTGCATCACCTCTGGAGGATTTTCTGTAGCAATAGCTCTACTAAAATAATGAGATTGCAAAAAAGATTAATAAGTCCACTTTTTCATGAACCGCCGTGAGTAGAGTTGCACAAATCCACTTTGTCCCTGTACTAACTAGCTGTTAGCTGATCAGTCCTGTCAAAAGTATTCCATTTCTCCAGATCCTGGCCGTCCAAAGAGCTATCATCAGACACAAACTTAAGAGTTCATGTCTCTTTCACTGATAAATAAAAACCGCTATTGTTTTGCACATCTACCTGCTTCATGTGGTCATTGAGCACGATGCGCATTCCTTTTTTCCGACTGAGCATCTCACAGGTCATAAGTGTATAAAAGATTCCCGTGCAGGCCAGAGGTAAGCAGAAATAGAAACCAAACAGCCACCAGTCTTTGAATTCCCGATAGAACTGGTGAGAAAATAACAGTTTACAGCAAAAAGGATCACACATTGCATAAATGTTTCATTTATAAATGTTTGCACGAAAACAGTCAGACTGGATTCATCGTGCGCTCAGAGCAGCCTTCTGTCTGCTTCATCTGCCAGAACAGGACATGTTAAAAAAGAAACTGTAAATATTCATCATTTTTGTATATTTGTAGCACTTCCGACCATAAAGGTCCATAATATTTGAATGCTGAAATAAAACTGTAAGTATGCAAATTAACACATTTTTCTTATATTTTACATTTAAATGTAGACATTTTTCCCCGTGTCCTGTCTGGCTGTGAAGCAAACAGAATTGATGTCTGAATGCTGGTGACAAGCCTTGCAGATTTATTCTCAGGTGGAGCATCAAAGCGTCTGCTTTTAATGTCACGCCTGATACTTAAAACTTTATTGTTATTGTTTTTGAATGCTTTGTAATTCCGACCAGACACGGAGACAGAGGTGAAAGGAAGAGACAAAAGGTGTGTGTGTGTGTGGGGGGGGGGGGGGGGGGGGGGGGGTCCACAAAAATAAACAATAATTAACAAGAGTCTGCTTCTAGACCTGCAGAAAGAGAGAAGGAAAAAAAAAACTAAAACAAAAAACAAACAAAAATATGGGACACAACAACAATACAACAAGATCCAGTTATCACAGTGTCAACTTGATGAAAAAATATATAATCAACATTGTTTAATTGAACAATCACAGGATAATAAATCACAGTGCATTAAGTGCCCACAGTAGCCTTAAGCCATGTGTTTAACGTGCCCAAGTCCATACTTTTGAGAGCACCATGAGAGCACCTGTGTGTGTACACGCGCTTGTTTATGTAAGGTTTCTCTATAGGAGCGTCCAATAAAGTGTGAGGGGCCACAGATCTGCCCCCTAAAGATGTGTAGGAGACGGAGGGAGCTCCAAATCCCAGAGATCCAGGAACTGCCCCAGAGCACAGGAACTCCAGGGAGACTGCGACCAGAAAAGCCCCTGCCCCCCTCGAGAGGCGCAGAGGATTGCCCTGGGGGGCCACAACCAGCAGCCGGCAGAGTACCGGGAGATATCGGCGGCAAGCCCACAGGCTCGCCCGCAGCCTCCCACCCCCTAGCCGGCCCAGCCCGGGACCCAATGACCCGGGACCCAGGGGCGACCACCCCCGCCGGGGACCCAGACCCCACCAGGCAGCCACTGGGATTGGTCAGGCAGATGCCAAAAATCTTAAACTCCCTGACCCGGGAGCCACAACCCTGGCAGACCAAGGCACCGCACTCCACACCAGGTGTGGCAGGGAGAGGGGAGACGAAGATCTATATGATCAAAAGAAGTCCCAGGAGAAGGGAGGAGTCAAAGGCCCCACCTGACATATACAGTCATACACAAACACAGTCACACACTCCCTCCCTCATGCTCACACATACACATACAACCACTCACAACCGCCAGTAGTCCACTCCCAAGGCAACCCAAGCAGCTCCAGAGGGGGCCAACGGCCCCCCAGTCCCAGACACCCCCAGTGAACCCACCTCCAGGGAACGTCCAGATACTCCAAACTCAGACCCTCCACCCCCTCACCCACATCATCCTGCAGGACAATATCAATGGTCCCCCGTCATCGCTATGTGATGGAACCGATCAAAGGAGCCCAGAGAGATTGATTTGAAGTGGAAGCAGAGGCTAAATCCAGTGTAATATGAGCTAACAAAAGATTTCTATACTGGTTAATGCAAAGAGGATCTCTATTTTTCCAATTCAAGAGGATAGTTTTCTTAGCGATGCATATGGCAGTCAGAACCACGTGAGCCAAAGATGTTTCAATCAGGACATCGTTCAGGTTTCCCAGTAAACATAGAGAGGGGGGTGGTTGGGATATCACATTTCAGACACTTTGACAGGTCTTCACATACTCTACCCCAAAAGTCCTGGACAGGTGGACAGGACCACAGTGCGTGAATATAATTGTCAGGAATGTTTGTGCAGTGTGTACAGGTGTCAGACGACACAAACCCCATCTTGAACATCCGATGACCTGTATAGTGTACTCTGTGTAGAATTTTGTACTGCATTAATTGTAAATTGGAGTGGCTGATCATTTAAAAAGTTTTTAAGCAAGTTTGGGACCAGAAGTTCTGGTCAAAGCTGACTGATAGATCCACCTCCCATTTTTCAATAGGGACTGCTATTCTATCGTCTATTTTGGACAGTGTCTTATATACTTTAGAACAAACCTGGGCATTTTATGGCCCGCGGGCCACATACGGCCCTTTGGTTGACTTTGACCGGCCCGCGTAAGGTTAATTGGAAATTACAAAATAAATGTATTTTCTCATTTTACCTCATGCATGGACTAAGGCTGCATTGCTTTTATTTTGAAGTTGTTTTTTACGTGCACAATGACGCAACACGTATAGCAACAAGTGCCCGCAGTTGACATGGTGATTGTAGCCCCCAGAAATGTCCGCTCATGCAAAAAAAAAAAAAAGAAAGATGCCGAATGCAGGATTTTCAACAAAAATTGGACTGCTAAGTATTTTTTTTTACTGAAGTCGGAGGTAAAGCCGTGTGTTTGGTTTGCGGGGTGGAGATTGCCGTGTTTAAGGACTACAATTTGAGTCGGCATTACGACAAGAAACACTCGGAAAAATACAAGAACTTGTCTGATGCTGAGAGGGCACGGACATCCGAAGCTTTGCTAGCAAAGTTGCAAAAGCAGCAAGGCTTTTTTACTAAGCTTCACACATCCAGGGATGCAGCAACCAGGACCAGCTTTGTGATATCCCACAAAATAGCTAAAAACAGCAAGCCGTTTTCGGAGGGAGAGTTTGTCAAAGAGTGCATGGTGGACTCTGCTGCACTAATATGCCCTGAAAAAAGGCGCATTTGAGCAAATCCCGCTGTCCAGGCGAACCGTGACCAGGAGGATCGAGGACATTGCGGGGAACCTGGAGCTTCAGCTGCAACGTGAAGTGGCATGTTTTGACTTTTTCTCATTGGCCTAAGACGAAAGCTGCGATGTCCGCGACACAGCCCAGCTGCTCGTATTTGTCCGGGAGGTAACGGACTTCAAGCTCACAGAGGAGCTGGCAGCAATGCGGTCGATGAAAGGGACAACGACAGGGAGTGATCTTTTTACAGAGGTAAATGCGTGCATGGACACTCTGGGATTGAAATAGGAGAGACTGTCAGGTGTCACAACAGACGGTTGTCCAAATCTTACAGGGAAAAATGTCGGACTTTTGAAACGCATGCAAGATAAAGCGACAGATCAAACATTGGTGTTTTTGCATTGTATTATACACCAACATGTGTTGTGCAAGTCAGTGCTAAAAATCAGCCATGTTACTGATGTTGTTACTAAAATAATAAACTTCATCAGGGCACGGGCAATGAATCACAGACAGTTTGTGGCTCTTTTGGAGGACTCCACACAGCTGTCAGATGGCTCAGCCTGGGGAAAATGCTGAAGAGGGTTTGGGACTTGAAAGCAGAGATTCGAGAGTTTTGCGAGAGGAAAGGCAAAGACATTCCAGAGCTCTCAGATGAGGATTAGATGGCAGATTTTGCATTTGCTGTTGATGTGACTGCACTGATGAATGAACTGAACACCAGACTGCAAGGCAAGGGCCTTTTTGTTAATGAAATGCACAGCCTCGTGAAGGCCTTCATGAGAAAGCTGCAGTTTCTTTCAAGTCAACTGGAGAGCAACACTCTCACTCACATGCACACCCTGAACGAAGTCACACCATCAGCTGATCACCTCAGCAGGTACTCATCCATGTTAGGAGCATTACATGGTGAGTTTTCAAGGCGTTTTGAAGATCTCAGAACAATTGAGGATGAAATGCACATGATTTCCTCTCCCTTTACCTGCAGTGTGGATAACGCACCCAGTGATGTGCAGCTGGAACTCACTGACCTGCAGTCTGATGCAGTACTGGCAGAGCACTTTAAGTCAGGATCTCTGCTGGATTTCTACTCTTCTCTTAAGGAGGAGAACTTTCCAAACCTGAGGAGACATGCTCAGAAGATGGTGGTTCTCTTCGGCTCTACCTACATTTGTGAACAAGCATTTTCAATGATTAAGTTTACAAAATCCAGGTATAAATCCTCTCTCACTGATGATCATTTGTCAGCTGTGCTTCGCATCTCCACCTCAGACATTCAACCTGACTCTGATGCACTCGTTAAAGCCCAGCAGAGACTAGATTTCTCTCACTGAATAAGAAAAAAATCGCTTAAAAACACAAAATAAGGTGTTTGGACCACAAATGTAGGCAATTAGCAGTGAACTGGGACACTTTTTTTTAAACTTCTTTCTCAAGATCACAGTTCAGTGATTTTATTTTACAGACAATACTGTGTGTCTGTAGAATGCTAAGAACCTCTTTCCAATATTTGAAACTCAAAATGTGTTTTGGAGTGAATGTGAATGAAACTGTTAACTAATATAAGTCACAAATGTTTAACAAAAACCAAATACGCACGCTTTGTTTACCTTGGGAAATTTGAATAAATCACATTTTTGTAAGCCAGCCTCACTTTTTCCTTTTTGCTCATTTATAACATATAGTCTACTCTTACCACCTTGAAAAAACAATGGTATTTACTGCTTTTTATAAAGAAATACCATTAATATTATGCATAATTGACTTCAGCCTTTTGGCCTGGCCCTCCACAATATTTTCTGTTTCTCATGTGGCCCCATGGAAAAAATAATTGCCCACCCCTGCTTTAGACAGTAGTTTGGGGGGTTTGAGATTATAAAAGTCTAATACCCTTGGTGGTGTTTGTAATTCTATTTTATTGAGCTTAAATTTTTGTTTGACTACAGATTTAATTTGGTGATATTCTAAAAAGCTATTCTTATCTATTCCAAATTGGGAGACTATTCTATTAAATGGGATGAAGTCCAATCCTTCATATATGTGTTCCAGGTATAGGATTCCTTTGTTTCTCCAGTCCGGAAGGTTCATTATTTTATTATTTTGAAAAATGTCAGGATTGTTCCAGATAGGTGTGCGTCTGCATGGTACTAGTGAAGACTCTGTCATTTTAAGATACTCCCACCATGCTGTCAGAGAGGTGCTGATACTAACACTTTTGAAGCCTTCATGTTTTCTTATGCTTGAGCTAATAAATGGTAAGTCTGAAAGCTTTATCGTATTGCAAAGTGTCTGTTCTATGTCTAACCAGGACTCATCTAGTGGGTTATCTTGCAACCATCTTGGTATTTGGTCGTTCGTCCTGACACGTGCAGCTGTATAATGTTTGTAGCCAGTTTATGAAGTTCCCAAAACCAAATTTATGTAAAGTTGCAAATAAGAACTTCCAGTTAATTCTATCAAAAGCCTTTTCTGCATCTAGAGATAATATACTAGTTTCTATGTCTCTACTGTAAAAGAAATCTATCAAATTAAGTAATCTATGTGAGTTAGTGGATGACTGTCTACCCTTGATGAAACCAGTTTGGTCAGGGTGTATTATGAAGGGGTTACCTTCTCTAATCTTTTTGCCAGGGCTTTACAAATTATTTTGAGATCAACATTAATAAGGGAAATTGGGCGATAGCTGGTAGGAAATGCAGGGTCTTTGCCTGGTTTTAACAAGAGACTAATATTGGGTGAATTCATGTTTGGCTGTAATCTGCCGCTCTCTTCGATTTCCCTCACCATTCTGAAAAATATTGGAGCCAGAATGATCCAGAATTCTTTGTAGAACTCAGCTGGAAACCCGTCTGGACCAGGAGCTTTCCTATTCGTCATGGATTTAAGGGCTTCCTGGAGCTCTGCTGATGTTAGTGGCGAGTCCAGGACTGTAACTTGGCTGTCTGATAATTAAGGAAGTGTTATCCTGTCAAGGAACTCATTGATCTCGTTATCTGATGGGTTTATCTGTGGTGAGTACAAAGTTTGGTAAAAGTCTCTGAAAGTGTTGTTTATGCTTTCAGGGTCATAAACTATATTCCCGGTTGAGTCTTTAACAGCAGATATGGTAGTTTTCTCTTTATTTATTTTTTAATTAGCTAGCTAAAAATTGACCTGATTTATTGCTATGTTCAAAAATTTCTATTCGTTGTCTTTGTGCTAAAAATTGTGTTTTTGACAATAATTTCATGAAGTTCTAATTTAGCTTTACGTAATTTGCTCAGTAACTCTTATTCTGTGGATGCCTCTAAAGAATTAATGATTTATTCTAACTCCTGAATACGTTTGTTTTCCGTTTTTTTCTTATGCAATGAGAAAGAGATTATTTTACCTCTCATAACTGCCTTTCCTGCCTCCCAGAGAATAGATACTGATGTTCCAGGCAGGTCATTATGTTCTAAATATAAAGCCCACTCCTTTTAAAAAAATTCTATAAAACCTTCATCTTTAAGCAGTGATGTATTAAACCTCCAGTTTTTGTTTGGTGGGATTGTCTTCTTGTTTACCAGAGTTAAAGAAACCGGAGCATGGTCGCTGACAGCTATGGGATGTATCTCAGTGTCTGAAATGTCAGCCAACAATGAGCTGCTGACTAGAAAATAATCCAAACATGAATGAGAGTGATAGGCTTGTGAAAAAAAACCTGTATTCTCTACAGTTAGGATGAAAAGACCGCCATGCATCACAAAGCCCATAATCACTCATGTACTGTTTAACTATGTTAGTGGATTGCCAATTGCGCTGAGTCCCAGCTGTACTGAGCCTGTCTCTTAAAGGGTCCATCCAAAAATTAAAATCGCCTCCAAGTATAAGTGGACAGTCCAAGTGTTCGGAGAGTACAGAGAAAAAATTATGAAAGAATGAAGGGTCATCAATATTTGGACAGTATATGCTGACAATACATAAGCTTTGGTTCTGTACCGATATTTTAACATTATAAATCTACCCTCTGGATCGGAAACTGTGTCCAATACTGCGAAATTGATGTTTTTGTGTATTAAAATAGCTACACCCCTTTGCCTAGAGTTATAGCAGGCAGAGAACATGCTGGGAAACTCAGGTGTTTTAAGTTCATCTGCGGATGTGGCAGATCTATGAGTCTCTTGTAATAATATTACGTCTGCTTGCACTCTCTTTAGCTGATCAAAAATCTTTTTTTTTAATTTAAAAAAAAAAGATAAAAAATCTTTAATCTTTTCTCTATGGAGCCAGCTCCATGTACATTCCATGAGACAAACCTTAGTGTACCCATAGATTTGTGTGTGAGTAGCTAAAATATGACGCCTTCATGTGAATAAGATGGAATAAGTAACTAAATGTATAAAATAGTATGTTAATAAATAACAGAAAAGTAAATAATAATAATAATAATAATAAAGATCCAACAGTGTTTGTGGTTGTATTATTTGATGCATAAATTATGATATTGTGCTGTGGATTTAATATATATATATGTGTGTGTGTGTGTGTGTGTGTGTGTGTGCGTGTGCGTGTGTGTGTGTGTGTATATGTGTACGTGTGTGCTGAGTCTGACGCAGTGTTGGAAAGTTGTGTGGTTGTGCCATACAGGTGTAAAGGTACAGAAGCAGGTAAAGAGAGGAAAGGAAAGAATTATACAGGTTAAAGAAGAAGAAAGAACTAAAAAGAAAAGGTGATAGGGGTGTGAGGTGGTGATGAACAGGTGATCTCATCATCTAGAAAACGGATTTAGCAGCTGTTTAATCCTGACGTGCTCAAACCCAGTGAATCCTGAAAAGAATAGTAAATGTCTGACCTGATGTTGGGCTAATACAGCCAGTCTGTCACTCCTCGCTCCTTGTAAAGTTTATTGTCCACATAAAGCTTATTCACCGAGATATAAGCCCTCTTTCCATCCTGGATAAACTTTTTTGCGCATCGGAAAGAGGACTCGGCGCAGATCCAGGATTTCCTTAAGGAACTGGTCATTTACGCTGAAGTCTTTTCCTTTGAGCTCTCTTCCGTGACTTTTAACAAGATCCTTCTGCTTAAAATGTTCAAATTAAGCCACGATGGGACGGGGTCTTCTGCTGTCCACTCTTTTAGCTCCAAGGCAATGTACCCGGTGAAAGGTTTTTTACCGTTTCTTTGGGTATCTTCATTTGGATCTGGTGAAAGTTTTTTATTGTTTGCTCGCAGTTCTCCGCCCCTCCCATCTGGTCCGGCAGGCCTGCGAACACCAAATTATCCCTCATGCTACGGGCCTGAAGGTCCCAAACCGTCTCCTTCAGAGTTTTGTTGTCCTGGGCGATCCGCGTCATTCCCTCTTCCAGGGAAGAAACGAACTCCCGCAGAGACGCGTTCTCAGCAGTGAGCCGCTCAACCTGCTCCTGACTGAACTCCAGAGATGTTCGGAGGTTCTGAAACTCCTGGTGTAGAACCTCAAGCAGATGAAGTCGCCCCTCAAATCCCAGAAGCCGTTTATCTATAGAATCTAATAATTCTAATACGTCCTTCCGGGGAGATGAGGCCTCAGGCCAGGTGCATCGCAAGATTTTCAAAATTGTGGGGGATGTTGTCTGTGCCTAAAATAATTTGATGTTATTCCTCTTGTTAGTTTAATTTCCATAATAGCGGAGCAGGTGCGAATTTTAGACGTGTCACGCATTTCTCCGTTTTAAACATGTTTATACTGTTCAGAATACAAATCCAGGCTCTGTCTCGTTAGATTGGTGCGACTAAAGTTTGTACTGAATAAAACTTTACATTAAACCATGTTGGAAAAAAAAGGATCTGATTAAATCGTTTCCCCCTCATTTACAGTCACAAAGCACAGCGCAGTGCGCATGGCTCTGGGGTTAATCAAGTTTAATTGTTTCTCTTTGCAACAATCTTCACAAGAAGGCAAAACAGTTAAATGGCAGGTTACAGATATTTACATTTGACTGTTTATTTTGACGGATAAACTCAAGGATGTTGGTTGTTTTGAAAGAATTACCCCGACGCACACTGATGCGCGCACAGATGAGCTGACATTTTACTCGTTACGCACATCGCGGAGGTAACTAAATCAGTCAAGAAATGATTCCCATCAGAACATCAGAGCTTTATACTAGACACTGTGTTCAGCGCGGCTCGGAGCGCCCACGGTGGACAGTGAGCTGAAGATCTGTAGAGGGGTTTGCAGCGCAGTGCAGAACTACAGCGCATGCGATAAGATTTCCTCCCACTGGAACGGTCTGGAAACCCGGTCACTCTGAGGGATGTGTCACTTGGAAAAATGTTTGCTGATTATGAAACTTTGGCTGAATAGCGCTTGTTCCCGTCTCCAATATGGAGACGCCTGACGCATCCAGTCTGAGGCAGAATAGCCTCTTCAGCTCAGAAAGAACCTGTAGAGACATTTGATCACTCACAAAGTTTATGTGGAGCAGAAGCGGTCGGGCCACGGCAGGTGAAATGTTCCTTGTAGGGATGAGCCGGATACTCATTTCAGACGAGTATCCGGTACGGATAAAGCATTTTTGACGAGTACGAACATGAAACGAGTAAAACTCGTAAATATCTGTAATCATGCTGAAGGAAAATCCTCATTGGGTAACTGACTGTCTTCATGCTCTGTGATTGGCCAGCCACATAGAGCGCCCGCCCCTCCCTACACACAAAACTCTGCAGCCGGGAACTCAGTCCGTCCGGCCCATCCACGCACACACACAGACAGTAACGGATCTCTCTGTGCTTGCTTCACTGTTTACGTTTCTTCAGTACTCTCTATGTTTTCTTCAGTTTGCTTCTTTTTAAAGTTACTTTAAAGTTATTTAAAGTGACTTTTTTCATAACGTACTTGGTGCATTTGACAAGTCAGAGCTGAAAACGGCTTGTGCTGCGTTAGTCAGTGTCTCTGCTCCGGTCGGTTATTTTTTCCTCTCTCTCTCTCTCTCTCTCTCTCTCCTCTTCCTCTGGATCCACTCCCTCTTTCCTATTCACTCTCTCTCTTTCTTTACATTTTTTAATCCCAATTGTCTATTTTTTGCACATTTTAAATACATTTTAATCATTTTCTAAATTCTTTTTTTTATTTTACATGTTTTGTTTTTGTGTGAACCGGCACAAGTCTTACTTTATAGATTATTTTCATGTTCATTTTACGGAAAAACAATGTTTTGTAGTGATGGGATTAATGGCTCTTTCATGGGAGCCGTTCATTAGTTGGTCGTTTACCTCACACAGCCGTTCAAATGACTGGCTCATTTGAACGAAGTGAAGCCAAGAGAACGGGGGGTGGGGGGTGGGGGGGTGGGGGTCATTTAGCCTTGGCCCCCAAAATGTCTTGAAACAGCCCTGGGTGTGTGACCGAGTTTTGAAGGTGGTCTGAATTGTATCAGATGTATAAATATTACATGTGTATAACTTATTGTTTTATACAGGTAAAAACGTGCAGTGGAGATAAATCTACACTGAAAAAAGAGAATAGTTTAATCAACCTAATTGAATTGCTTCAATTGGTTACGAGCAATTTAATTAAGTTTATCCAACTTAAATTATTCTAATTGTACTAATGATTTAAGTTGGATGAACTTAATTAAATTGCTTGTTACCGATTGAAGCAATTTTTTTTAAGTTGGATCAACTTTTTCTTTTTACAGTGTACCTACATTTTACTTTTCAACACTTTGTTTAGTTTTCTTGTTTTTATTTAACTATTTCCTGTCCTGTCTGTCTCTCTTCTTCCTGCATCTCCTCTAAACTCTCCAGAAAATCTGCTGCCTGGATTCTTACTTTTTCACCTCATCAGTTACTTCTGAGCAGATCAAAGGGATCTCCTGACCGCAAAGCGGAGAGCGCGTTTCGATGCTGCGTCAGTGAGGTGAAATCACCGCAGCACAGGTGATGAGCTCCGCAGTAGCAGAGCGCTTCAGGCACAAATAAGACAGAAAGCAGAGAACATGTGCGGACATGAATGATTTTTTGGTTGCGCCACTTTGAGAATGGACCGTGCGCTGGAAGCAGCTGCATGGAGCGCTGCGCAAGAACGATCATCGCTGTGCCTCTCTCTGTGCTCTCTGCTAAAATGAGTCTATAAATGATGTAATATAGGTAGAACACTTTTTTCCGGCTGCCCTGGATGTGTAGGATATCCAGCTCCCCCATAATTCAATCCCTGCTCCTGGATGAAAAGCAGTACATTTTCATCAAGAACCCCCAGTCCGGACGCCCCGGACAGAGAGTGAAAAGTGGACATGTCCGCGGAAAAGAGGACGTACGGTCGCCCTAGTTTAATATAGAGTGGGAGATTACAGATACAGTGTTTTGCTCGTGCTCTTGCTGCCCTGGGCCCTTTAGAGTTTGTGGGCCCTGGGCAATTGCCCAGTTGCCCATGTGGTTAATCCGGCCTTGCCATCTCAGCATGCAAATTAGCCACGGCGCTTTAAATACGTTTACGAATTTTATTTATTTTTAAGTAGTTTGAAAAACGAGAAATACTGTGACTTTTTTATTCAATGTTTCTCTTCTTCAATATGCAGTTTAAATGAAGCTGGCCATCTTTAAAAAAAATCAAAGTCGTGATTAAAGTAATAGAAAAATTGTGATATTCTATTTTTGCCAGAGCCCTATTTCTTGAATCTCATTCTTTCGGTCCCAACCCAAAGCTCGTGACCATTGATAAGGGTAGGAACGCAGAACGTCCGGTCGCCTTCCGGCTCAGCTGTCTCTTCACCACGATAGACCGGTACAACGCCCGCATCATTGCAGACGCAGCACCAATCCACCTGTTGACCTTCCAAATATTTTATCAACTTTCTAATTATAATGAAGTCAACAGTGGTGATCTCGCTGAAATCTAATTGGACCTTTTCATGGTGAACCTTGTAATTCAGTGTCTTTGCTTCAGAGTGAAAGAGACCACCCGTGAAATCTTTTGTAACTGTGATTTAATTTCCTTTTTCCTGATCAAATTTCTGAAATCCTCATAAAACCACGAGGACAGGTCATATCAAGATCATTTACATGCACTGTCTGAGTTTATTCATCTGTTTTTGGCAAAGAAAAAAGAAAAGCCTGATTAAAGGGCCCAACTGTGCCTGCCTTTTGCTCTGAACCCAACCATTCTGGCGACATTTTGTAGTTGAAAGTAATACCAGATGAAAACAACCATGGATTTGTAGTCCTGTTTTTCAGACTTCGATCTAAATGAAGAGGATAATTTTGACCAGATGTTTCTGGTTGTTCTCATCTTATTTCTAAGGAACGGGGAAGTATGCAGCTGCTCTGAGTTTTTCGTGCTGCTCAAGCATTTCTTCCAGCGACTGGTGCCAGCCCTATCAGGAATAAATAGCTTTCTTTTGTTGTTTTATTACCGTTATGTACAAGAGTGTCTGTGATGGTCAGCTCATCAGTTTTGGAAGTTATATCATTTAGAAATACTTAACAATAGATTACCATGAAACTTCTTTCATGCATCGAGTTCATGCTAATATGAGAAAGATGTTCAAATATGTCAAAAACCGAAAGTATGGCAATATGGTTTTCGCCAGGAAATCAAGAAAACAATCTTTTATATAGCGAGCACAAATAAGAGAGCACAAATCCTAACAGCATATTAAAGAGACAATGTGTAGTTTTTAACATTAATATCCATCAAAATGTTGTTGAAAATGAATGAAATGATGCCCGGTTGTTGAAAAATATTCACGGCTTATGCAACCATAAAAATCAGGTCTAAAATACATGGGAACGGGTCTAAATTTCTGGGCAACTCCATATTAGGTGTCATGTTTCCTTCTACAGGAGCCCATGAGGACAACATGCATTTTCTGATTTATAAAAAAGGGTTACAAAACTTTCATAATTCTTAAATGTTGTTGTTTTACACATTTACCTCTCCACTCATTGCCAGTGATGAAAGGGAGTCTGATGTGATTGTTAGTTTGCTAAAGTTTGCACTCCCCAGGGCCTTTTGACCCTAATGGGCATCCATTGGTAAGGTCTTACTCAAACACAAAAATACTGCTTGCTTGCAACGATTTAGGTATCTACTGCCCCCTATCGCCAGGAAAAATACACACTGTCACTTTAATCTGAACAACGTTTAATCTTACAGCACTTTGAGTTGCACTTGCTGTATGAAAAGTGCTTAATTAATTTGACTTGATTTGATGTATCTCTGTCTACTTCCCAAAAGAGAAGCCATCATTTTGTCATTTAGAATTGAATGGTTTGTTTTAAACTGCAAAAACAATTTTTTAGAAAAAAATAAATCTCTAAAAAAAGGAGCAGGATAAGAACCATGTGATTCTATGAACGTCACCATCTATAAATATATTCGGGGGGGGGGGGGGGGGGATTATTTTTTTTTTTAGGAGGGAACATGTCTCATTGGATTACACAGAGGGAGTGGGAATTAAAACTTGTACTGGAGCCAACCACTAGCGGGTGGTGGTTGTTATGGGTCAGCTTAAATGTCTTAATAAGGGTCAAATCCATGTTTAATTCACTACTTGTTACCAAGCAACTCATGTTTTGAAGAGACAAACCATGAGGTCAAAGTGTGTCCAGATGTTTTAACACGGAAAAGTCCTGCCCACTCACCTGCACACAAACATGGTGTTTAACCATTAAATAACTAAATACAACAAAAGACATTAGAAAAACTAATATTTGAACCATAAAACTGAAATGAAACATTATTCTGACGTGCCATCATCAATGTGATCTTTGCCCACCTTCAGAAAGCTGGTGGCCTGCACCGGATGCAGCAGGCAGACACGCAGCTTGCTTCCTCTGTACGACATCTCCATCATATCAAACGCCAGCGCCTCAGGGACTGCCAGCACCACGGCAACCAGCCAGATCAGAGTGACCTCCACCGCCTTCCACAGAGGGATCCCCATCCCCTTCACCCTGCTCCATGATGTCACTGCATGGTAGCTGGTAAAGGGGTTTAAACATAAACAGGTGCTACAGATGGCCGTGTGTGTGTGTGTGTGTGTGTGTGTGTGTGTGTGTGTGCTCACCGGTCAATGCTGAGAGCACACAGGCTGAGGACAGTGATTCCTACTGAGGCTTTCTGGATAAACGGCATCAACTTGCAGATGTAGACTCCAAAGGGCCAGTCCTCGGCAATTAGCTGCCGGACAAAATCATAACAAGAGGAAAATGAATTTTATGAAAGAAGATGTCAAAGTGCCACATGTCAAACATACCGACAGACTTGCTGGGTCTTGTTTCTTTTTTTTTGTGTGTCTTTGTTCTGAAATGAATTTGGTCAACGAAAGCTGCAGCTACCTCAGTCTGAGATAAAGACTCAGTTATATTTATAGTAAAATTTTTCAATTGTGCCTTGATTTCCTCCTCCTCATCTCCAATCAGTGTCTCGTAAGTGGCTGACTCTCCATCCAGCTTACTCGCCTCACTCGTCCTCCTGCTTCTTTTTTTGGTTCATCTACAACTCATTAGTTTATCTAATGACAGAGCAAGGCCTGACCCTGCATCAACAATGGTGTTGGATATCGTTATACACCAACAGGCAGACATATTAAGGTCTCCTTGGGAACTTTATGGTCGAAGTGAAAGCACTTGAGGAAGTTATTATTCCACTGTAAAAAACAAACAAAAAAAAAACAACAGATTTTACGGTAAAATGCAGGCAGCTGGGGTTGCCCGAATGGTATCGTGAAATTACGGGCAAAACTTTTTTCGTTTACGGTAAGGTGGTTTTATGGTTAAAATGGTACTGAAGTTGTTATTTTACTGTTTTTACTTGAGAAAATGAAACAAAACATTAGTGATGTGACGTTCACGAACGAATCAAATCTTTTGAATGGGTTTTCAAAGTGAATGATGAGAGCCGAGTCCCTGTAGAGAGCCGTTCATCTTGTCTTCTGGTAACAAACCTCCCCGGAAGTCGGTAAAGCGCACCCGCTCAAACCCCACCTACTACTGTGACGGACGTAGGAGGAACCCTAACCAAGCCCGTGCACCCTCACGGACACCGCAGGAACACATTGCTCTTAATCCCCCCCCCCCCCCCCCCCATTCTCTTGGCTTCACTTCGTTCAAAGGAGCCAGTCTTTTGAACGGCTGTGTGAAGTAAACGACCAGCTAATGAACGGCTCCCCTGAAAGAGCCATTAATCCCATCACTACAAAACATTGTTTTCCCGTAAAATGAACATGAAAATAATCTACAGGTGCTGGCCAGTAAATTAGAATATCATCAAAAGGTTGAAAATATTTCAGTAATTCCATTCAAAACGTGAAACTTGTACATTATATTCATGCAATGCACACAGACCAATGTATTTCCAATGTTCATTACATTTAAATTTGATATTCATAAGTGACAACTAATGAAAACTCCAAATTTGGTATCTCAAAAAATTAGAATATTCTGAAAAGGCTGAATATAGAAGACACCTGCTGCCACTCTAATCAGCTGATTTACTCAAAACACCTGCAAAGGCCTTTAAAAGGTCCCTCAGTCTTGTTTTGAAGGCACCACAATCATGGGGAAGACTTCTGACTTAACAGCTGTCCAAAAGACAATCATTGACACCTTGCACAAGGAGGGCAAGACACAAAAGGTGATTGCTAAAGAAGCTGGCTGTTCGCAGAGCTCTGTGTCCAAGCACATTAACAGACAGGCGAAGGGACGGAAAAAATGTGGTAGAAAAAAGTGTACAAGCTCTAGGGATAACCGCACCCTGCAGAGAATTGTGACGACAAACCCATTCAAAAATGTGGGGGAGATCCACAAAGAGTGGACTGCAGCTGGAGTCAGCGCTTCAAGAATCACCACGAGGAGACTCATGAAAGACATGGGATTCAGGTGTCGCATTCCGTGTGTCAAGCCACTCTTGAACAAGAAACAGCGCAAGAAGCTTCTCGCCTGGGCCAAGGACAAAAAGGACTGGACTGATGCTGAGTGGTCCAAAGTTATGTTTTCTGATGAAAGCAAGTTCTGCATTTCCTTTGGAAATCAAGGACCCAGAGTCTGGAGGAAGAGCGGAGAAGCACAGAATCCACGTTGCATGAGGTCCAGTGTAAAGTTTCCACCGTCAGTGATGGTGTGGGGTGCCATGTCATCTGCCGGTGTTGGCCCACTCTGTTTCCTGAGGTCCAGGGTCAATGCAGCCGTCTACCAGGAAGTTTTAGAGCACTTCATGCTTCCTGCTGCTGACCAACTTTATGGGGATGCAGACTTCACCTTTCAACAGGACTTGGCACCTGCACACAGTGCCAAAACCACCAGCACCTGGTTCAAGGACCATGGTATCCCTGTCCTTGATTGGCCAGCAAACTCGCCTGACCTTAACCCCATAGAAAATCTATGGGGTATTGTGAAGCGGAGGATGCAATACGCTAGACCCAACAATGCAGAGGAGCTGAAGACGACTATCAGAGCAACCTGGGCTCTCATAACACCTGAGCAGTGCCACAGACTGATCGAGTCCATGCCACGCCGCATTACTGCAGTTATTGAGGCAAAAGGAGCCCCGACTAAGTATTGAGTGCTATACATGCACATTCTTTTCATGTTCATTCTTTTCAGTTGGCCAACATTAGAGAAACAAACATTTTTTCATTGGCCTTTAGAATATTCTAATTTTCTGAGATACCAGATTTGATGTTTTCATTGGTTGTCACCTATAAATATCAAAATTAAACGTAATAAACATCGGAAATACATTGGTCTGTGTGCATTGCATGAATATAATGTACAAGTTTCACGTTTTGAATGGAATTACTGAAATATTTTCAACCTTTTGATGATATTCTAATTTACTGGCCAGCACCTGTATAAAGTAAAACTTGTGCCGCTTCACAAAAACAAAACATGTAAAATAGAAAAAAATAATTTAGAAAATGATTAAAATGTATTTAAAATGTGCAAAAAATAGACAATTGGGATTAAAAAATGTAAAGAAAGAGAGAGAGTGAATAGGAAAGAGGGAGTGGATCCAGAGGAAGAGGAGAGAGAGAGGAAAAAACACCCGACCGGAGCGGAGGCACTGACTAACGCAGCACGAGCCGTTTTCAGCTCTGACTTGTCAAATGCACCACGTACATGAAAATAATCTCTAAAGTAAAACTTGTGCCACTAAAAACTCAATTGAAAGGGTTTTCCTCATTACATAAAATCACCTTTCCCTGTTCAACCTAAACAAAAAACAATTAACATCAGTTAAGGTCATGACCGGTTATCATAGCTTTGCCCACTTCGTTGCTGTTCACGTCTTTCAACTGCACTTGTGTAAAGTTGTAGCAGTCAAAAGCCTTGTAATGACATCAGTATTAAACAGCAGAACAGCCTTCACGAGCATTCACGAGTCAGGTCAAGAACAGACACGTCCCTCCGACTAACAGTTCAGCTAGACCTCACATAAATGCCGCTAAGCACACTGGGAAACAGGAAGTAAACTTCTTCTGCAAATACCAGCAATTAAAAGCTGTATTTTAGTCACAAAAAAAATGTAAAAATCATATCGTTTTTGGGAAAGTTTCTGTGAAAAAAACAATGCAAGAGTGCTTTACAGTAGAACTATGTATTTTTTAAAAGAAAATTTGTAAAAATTACAGTTTTCATCAGTTAATTTATTTACGACAACATCACATAAAATCAACCGTTTTAAAAAGTTTCATAGTTGACGTGTTTTTCCTGTCATGGTTTAACGATTTATCACAGTTAAATAGACGGCAATTTTTTTACAGTGTGGCATCACCACTTTTTTGACAGCTTTTATGTTGGTTGGAAGCTGAAAAGTTTGCAAACCTCCAGAATTATGCATTCATCGGTTGTTTACCAATGCAAATCTAATCATCAGCATCAAAATGCATCACTTTTGATGCATCCAAAGATAAAATCCTGCATGAACGACCTAATGCTTCTACCCAAATAAACATGTGGTACAGAACTGATGATTGTGTAAAGGTTTATAAAATAACACACTGCTGTGATGATGAGATTGGAGCTGTTTCAAGATATCAGCATGACTGCTCAGACTAGCTGTTAGCGCATCAATCCAGTGAATTGTATTGTTATTTTTCTAAACTGAGGCCATTCAGGAAGCTTTCTAAAACAGATAAAATGTAAACTTACTACATTTATGCAGAAAAACATTAGAAATAGACCAAATATCCTAATTAAAAGTGGATTTTTAAAAACAAAATTTCATCACTGCTAGCTGCAGAAAAAGATTATGTAAAATGAGACTGATGTGGCTGACTGGTTAGCGAGCGTGACTCTCACCCAGAAGTCTGGGGATCAAATCCCACCTGGGCCTTGGTTTCTCCACTTTGCCACGCAAAAATCAGCTAATTAGAATTTAATTGATCAGGGCAGTATTTATTTAAACTAATGTTAATAGAATAGAATAGAATAGAATAGAATAGAATAGACAGTTGGGAAATTCACTTATCATGAGTTTCAGGATGTTTTTATTCACAGATCCAACAGACTTCATCTGATCTCAGATAACTTCAGGTCTCCGTGAACACAGAAAACAGACAGCAGTGCTAAATCTGCTCACCTTATACACATTAATAGGAATAGCGATGACGATATAAAGCAGGTCTCCCAGCGCCAGGCTGCCAATCAGAACATTGGGCCCATTCCTCATGCACTTGTTCCTGTAAATGATCCTGAGCAGCGTGGAGTTGCCGATGATCCCCACCACAAAGATCAGGCAGGATATGATGGTGTTCACATACTTGAAGGCGTGCTTGATCTCTGTTTGCTTTAAACACATGGGGGGAGGGCTCCGTGGACGAGTGGGCTGTGAAGGGGAAGAGGGGATGGATGCGTTGCTCTTGGATGGTTCTGAAGCTTCAGGCATGCTCTGGGAGTCCCGGACGAACCTGGCAGCTCCAGCCTCCTGGACCACCAGGAGACACAGCAGCACGACGGACCTCATCGTCACACGTAGCCGCACTAAGAGGTGGTTTGAAGCTGCTGAAGCTTGTATGTGCTGCAGGAAAAGAAGATTCATGATTAATAAAAGCTGCATAAACAGCCTAAAATCCTAGACAGACAGTAGCCAAAGCAAAATGATTTAGCTTTGCATATCAGTCTAGCTATGTTCCACAGCAGGTTTACCATTGCCCTGACCGGTATTGTATGTCAACCACAGCGTTCTTAACAGTTAAGATGATGGGATGATGTAACAGAGTGTACCAACTAAGATCGCGGTGGCTTGTTTGAAACAGCTTTGGCATCAACTTTGGACTATTTAGACCTGGGCTTTTCTTTGAGTCAAGAGCAGATTCAGTTCAATTCAATTCATTTCAATTCAATAATACTTTATTAATCCCAGAGGGAAATTAGAGTTTCAGTACACACAATTCTGAGGTCAGACATACATACAAAAACACATGACAAGAATTGGTGACTGCGGTCATTCGCAACCCGAGTTGCGCTACTGTAATAGATCAAGAGGGTGTATATGAGGATAGAGTCAGGGGGAGGGGAAAAAAGGCACTTCAGAGTTACCCTCCACAGAGAGGGCAGCTTTGCTATGCAAAAAAACACCTCAGACAGATATGCAACAGACTTCAGACATTACACAACGTAAGTGTCCACTAGGTGGGGAGGTAGGGTAGGACTGTCCTCACTTCGGTGCGTGTAGCCGCGGAGCAGCTCTCATCACCTCCATCTGGACAGGGGATGGAGGTAATGGGTTAGAGAGCACAGTGACTCCTAGATACGGTTCCACGGCCTTCACCGGTCACAGTCCCGCCCAAGCTGGGATTGGGGGAAGAGTTACCATAGCAACAGCCACATTCCACATTTCTTCTGAGGGGGGAGTTTTTACTTCAGCCTCACAGGCTCATGGGCACCAGATTCAGATAAGGATTGTTTTGGGACAGACAGAGATAATTTCCTCTCTGCCTTAGAGTTCTCTTGGTCTTCAACCCCTCTAGATCCAATAATGGTGTTATCAATCTATCCCAATCCGTGCTGATCCGTCCGCAACTCTGTCCTTGATGGAATCCACCCTCTGGGTCAGAGTCTGAATCTCAGCCAAAGTTCCAAGCTTACGACTCGTCTTGACAATTATATCAGTTTGTGTTTTCATAGCGTGATGCATCCTATCCCTGATCTCCGGCACTGAGCCAGTATTCCTCAAAAGCTCGTTAATTTTCTGGTATGCCAGGTAACCGCTCAGGCCAAACAGCAGAAATCTCGACACCAAAACGACGAATATCCAAACGTCTTCAGAATCCTCTACAGACAGGTGAGAGAGGCATATCAGGTTCCACTGTTAATGATATGCCCAGTTGACTCTGTCCCAGAGGGGCATCCGGGAGCCTCTAGTTCTTATCGTTGAAAACATTTTGTCAGTGACGTTGAGAGACCAACTGACCAGATTCATTTTTAATAATTTTCAGTTTTCAGAAAAAATGCAGAAAGCACCGTGCACAGACAGGACAAAGAGCCTTGGGATAAGAGAGGGAGGGAGAGGAGAAAAAAGTGTCTGTACTCTCCAAGAGCCGGAAGAAGAAAAAGATAGACACACACACACACACACACACACACACACTATATAAATATAAATAAATATATATATCCTATACATGTATATATCATAGGTCTGTTACTCTTACCCCCTATTTCCACTACCTCCGCTCCGCCATGAACGCCGGAGCAAAATCGGTCCCGTTGTAGTCAATCAGAGCAATTCCACTACTGCGGCCGTGCTCCGGCAGTGTGGCTCAGTGCGCCGCCCTCTGTTCCGGCGTCTGGCAAAAATAGAATCGATCCTATTTTCGCCGGACGCCGGAGCACCTCCGCAGTAAATGGACAGAAATCACAACGGCCCAACAGGAAAAGGAGCAAGCACAACTTCCGTTTTTCACAATAAATCAATAAACAAAAGGCATTTTTTGTTTCATATGCACAGGTTTAACAACTTTTAACAACTATCAATGGCGGCTGAAGTTTAAATGCACAAAAGTAAGCCATAAATACAGTTTCTACTATCAAAGTAGTCACACTTTGTTGATCCAAACACTGCTGATCTCTCAACACAAATGATGGGCAGATTAAACAGTTCATTTCGATGCTTCTCCCACACAACGGGTGTTTGGATCTAACTTCCGCGTTTATTGCTCAGACTGTATCGCAAGATCTCGAAAATCCCGCGCATGCTTGTTTCCCCACCTCAGGTCTCCGCACCGGAGCGGAGCCGTTGTAGAGCGGGTATCAGTAAAAATTGAGTTCGGAAGCGAGCGGCTGCGGAAGGCGGGGGCGGACCGGAGCGGAGCGGAGGGAGTGGAATTTTGGGGTTAAATCTGACATTAAAGGTGTACTATGTTAGAATGACACCTTGTGGTCAAGTTTGTTTACTGCAGCTTCTTTTGAAAATACACAGAGACTTTCCCATCCCTGTTACCCCTGTTGCCCGCCACAGATCAGTGCATAGAAGATTCTAGGGTAACGCTTCCTTTTACAGTCCCCTAATTACTAAGTACTTAAATGGTAATTACATAGTAAGTTACAGTGTATTATTGTTTCTGAGTTCTCAAACAGCTATTACCATGTAACTCAGGTTAAATTCTAGTTTTTATTTTAGTAATCCTTCCCAGTAAATACTGCTTTACATAATAATTACACTTTATTACATTTATGCACATTAATTACACAATAATACTTTAACTTACTATGTAGTTACCATGTAAGTACTTAGTAATTAGGGGGCTGTAAAGGGAAGCATTACCGATTCTAGATGTTGAGCAAAGATGAGTCATTAACAGTAAGTTCATGAGTAGATGAGTAAATTTCAATGTACGTTGTTGGCAATTGAAAAAGTAACTTGAGATTTTTTAGAGACGACTATTTGTTGCCAATTCAACTTTAGCATTGTTAGCTCAGCTTTAGCTTCTAGCCTTCTTTACCCAATATCAGTGATTTTATTTATTTGTTTGTCCAGGAAAAACTAAAACTTGATTAAAAATCTCATCTACAAGAGTGTCTTGCAGCTGCTCAATCAGCAACATTGTGATGGGAATAGTGGTGTTTAAAACAACAGCGTTACTAACGGAAGTTAGGTTTTTCATTATCGAGTAATCTAATTAATACCCTCTTCTTTTATCACAATGCCGTTTCCGTCACTGATAAGAAAATTGCCTGCGTTACTATTGTAGCGTCCAGCAATGGTCAGTTTAGGTACAGCCTGACCTTTCACCATCTATTCAACATCTGGTCAGAAAGGAGACACAACATTTCTTGTGTTTAAATCTGTCTGCTTCACACCAGCTGGGATTCAGACTCTGCTAGTCTGAAAGAACAATAACAATAACTTACTTCCCCCCAAGGTCTCATCTGTCTGCCTCCAGAAGGAAGAAGAACACCAGTTTGAATTAATAGCTCAATTCAAGAATGATTATAATAAATCATTGTGAACTTGTATGACTTTTAATCTAGATAATCATTAAAAATTTGTTTATTACTACTTATAATAATCATAGTTTAATGAAATGCTTCATTAATCTGTGCTCACTGAATGGATGTTGTGTTTGTCTACTAGACTGCAATGTGTTCAACATGTTTTGACGACAAGGTCATCACACCTGCACATCCACAATAACAAGTACGGTTAAGACTGCAACACATGGCGTGTTTCCTTTACCAGTCAGGACTTCCATATCAAAGAAGGCGTGTTTCTGAGTTGCCTTGGTAAAACATCTCTCAAACCTGTCAGCCTCTGATTGGCTGTGAATAAAATGACATCAATTCTTTAAAACCAAATGACTTTGAGTAATTTGCCAGTTCTAGAGAAAGCTTCAGACCGGCCATCTTTAGCAGATCTCTTTAACAGTCAAAGATTTTGACACGTCGTCAAAACTTTTTGCACCTACAAAGCTGAGACAGCAAATAGTTCCTGCAGAACAAAGCTGATATTGTTCAACTCCTTAAGAGTTATTCCTGAGGCGCAAGCTGATTCCAACCTGTGCTGCCTGGTGACATCTTCTGGACTGGAGAAGTGGGTGCTTGCGGTCAATCTACCGGACCTGGGTGCCCCGAGGTTAACCTACCTCTCTGACCTCCGGATCCATGACGAGGGTCATCAGAAGGGTGAGGTAGAACACAGAGAGATTGCGTCTGAATGTGCTTCTGAAGATAACATCATAGTTTAGAGCAGGGATTCCCAAAGTGTGGTGCGCGCACCCCTGGGGGTGCGCGAGCTGCCGCTAGGGGGTGCGCGAGGTGAAAAGTGTAATGGCTGCGGAGCTCAGAGAAGTCTGTCATATGTCACCAATAGCGTAGAAACTCATTTGTGGGTGGGCCAAAGAAAAAGTAAGTGGGCACAATAAATGTAATTGAAAACAAGTATATTTTTGTGAGCGTCCTCCACATGTGCCCTAGCTTCATAATAACAATGCGCCGAGCTTCAGCACTCTGGCCTGCGCACGCAGATATGTTCCGTATTTGATCATTTTTAACGGTGTTGGAGGAATCTGAAGGTGGCGAATCACTCTGGCAGATTGTAATTAACACCTGTCTCATGCAGGTGTTCTGACATTGTAAACCTCACACACAGAACATTGTGGATGTAACTAAATAACAAGAAATGATTCCCATTCAGGCTATTGACAGCGCGCTGAAGATCTGAAGTTCAGAGTGCGTCTGTCAGAGGTCAGACGCGTTCCGGCTGAACCACGGCTCACGGGTGCACAAGTGAGCACATCTGGGCTGGGCAGAAGTCATTTTACAACATTGGTTTAAATAGCGCGAGACGCGGTGACTTGAGCGGCTGTGCCGCGCGCGCACACACACACAGATTCAATAAGCGCACACGCTGCTTTAACTCCGGCGCGCCGTCAGACTGAAGGCAGAAATGAACGCTGCCTCCACCGTGATAAAAACTTTTAAGAGGTTATTTTTCATTCAAGGTCAAATTAAGATATCAGCTTCTGGGATGAGTCGGGTCCGCTCCAGCCAGTGACTCCTCATGAACCTGACCACATCTCACGTTACTGCAGCATGTGTTATTCCAGTCCGCATGACAGCGGATCGCAGATTCAGCCACACCATAAAACAGCAATAAGTCGGTCTGAGGTAAAAGTGAACATCATGGCTATATCTTGTCCCCTATAGACATTTGATTACGCACAAGTAGGTGATCAGCTCAGGTTTACGCAGAGCAGACGGAAGGAGAGCGCTCTGGCCGCACAGGTTAAACGTTCCTACTTTAAGAAAACCGTTAAATTGCATTGTTTATGTGCTACCTGGGCACTCTAAATGTTTATTTAAAATTAAATCAAAGGAAATTGTAATGGTATCAAATGTTTATTAATTACTATTTAAAAAATGAAAGTGATGGGGAAAAAGGTCGATCATATTTTTTTAACCCTGTCTGTTTAGCTTGACATCTGATATATATATATATATATATATATATATATATATATATATATATATATATATATATATGCGTCGACATGGTCGGGACATAGAAGGGGGTGCGCGGCTAAATAAGTTTGGGAACCACTGGTTTAGAGCAAACTAAATTCTTTTTTAATCCGGAGACGCCGCTCTCCGAGACTCGGAAGTTCTGAACAACACCTCATTTACACATAGGTTCCTACATCACCTTTAGCTCCACCCATTCACGGTAAATGCTTAGTTCACTTGTCATGTTATAACTGTAATAAAATCATTTCTCACTATTATAGACCGGACTCTTTTCTGAATCAAAACAAAGTGTGTATAATTACTTAATAAAGCAAAAATCCTAGAATCTTCTGATATTTACATTAAAGATCAAGCAAGGTCATATTGTATATTTATACAGAATATCAAATAATACATTTGCCTCTGCTACACTATAAACCAGCAGCTCGGTGTGCTGAAGCTGTTATCATCTGATCAGGAGCTAAAGGAGCAGATGTTTTCATCCAAGCGCATCACTGCTAGTGAGGAACGAGGAAGACGTCATGAATAGTCTACGGCTGCAGACCCGAAGACCTGCGATTTCCGCGGTCTGTGGGTCTGCAGTCGTACCCCTCTTGACATGACAGGGGAACTTCCCGAAGATCCGCTGACACATCAGTTCATTAATTCCTCGTCATGATCATTTATCTTCCTAGATCATCTAGCTGGAACCTGGTCGTTCCTTTAGTCCCGCTGTAACAGTGATTGTATCAGTCTCAAACGTCATGGCTGCTCAGGTGTTATCAGAACTACCTGTGTGTGTTTACCACCCAGCTTCAGCTCTTCTGTGTTTGGGTCTGACCCAAGTTAGTATATTTAAGTCCTCCATCACATTTATGCCTTTTAGTGTCATTTTTAAGGATTTTTGTTACGCTGTTACTGGATTTTGAGAAATAGAAATGCTGATGAAAATGGTGCAAAACTGGAAGTAGAATACTGTTAAAAATGACATTTATTTGAGTAATTCAGCTACCCAGATAAACAATTAAAAGCCCAGGGAACACATTTTTGTTGATTGGAGTCCTATTTCATATCACACAGTGACGTTTGAATAATTTAGATTAATGTAATGTTTCCTGTCTGTAGTTCTTCCTGTTAGGAGCCCATTTATTTCAACTGTATAGTTTTATAATAAACAATTTGAAATACATTTTTATTTTTTTCTAGTGTATTTAGTCACTTAGATTGTAGTATTTTAGTAATTTATAGTAAATTAAATAAGTTCTATTAAGAGGTGAGGCCATTTTTCCTGTACATTTTTTATGAAAAAAGTAACGAAATACTTACTTTTGTCGGTAATTGTTTACTTTTATAATCTTGTAACTCAACAACAAACTGAGTTACTTTTTGACAAAGTAAATAAAAACTATAACTAATTACTTTTTTAAAGTAACATTGCTTAAAACACAAGGGGGGAGGGCTCCATGGACGAGCCGGCTGTGAAGGGGAAGAGAAGAAGAAGAAGAAGAAGAAGACGAAAACATAATTTCTATAGCGCCTCTCAAGATAAAAATCACGAGGCGTTTCACAAAAACAAAACATTTAAAAATATAAAAAAGCATTTAGAAAATGTTTAAAAATATATTTAAAATTAGCAAAAATAGACAATTGTGATTAAAAAAAATGTTAAGAGAGAGTGAACAGGAAAGAGGGAAATCAGTGGATCCTGAGGAAGGTGGAATAGGTGGGGAGAGCAGAATAAAGAGAGAGAGGTGAAGAAGGTCATACAAAAGCTTGAACAGGTGAGTCTTCAGCTGCTTTTTAAAGGAGACCACTGAGTCCACTGATCTCAGGCTCAGGGGGAGAGAGGTCCAGAGTCTGGGGGCCACAGCAGCAGATGATCTGTCGCCTTTGACCTTTAGCATGGTGCTGCACAACCAGTAGGCTTTGATCACTGGACCTCAGGGACCTGCTGGAGGTGTAGGGACTAAGAAGATCACCAATGTAAGATGGTGCTTGTCCATGTAAGGCCCTATAGACCAGAACCAGAATCTTGAAATGAACCCTGAAGTTGACTGGCAGCCAGTGAAGCTGGAGGAGAAGCGGGGTGATGTGGGTGTGTTTGGAGGACTTGGTCAGAAGCCGAGCACAGGCGTTCTGAACCACCTGTAGACGGTTCAGGGAGGTTCTGCTCAGACACGTGAAAAGAGAGTTACAGTAGTCTAAGCGTGAGGAGATGAAGGTGTGGAGAACTGTCTCAAGTTCAGAGCGGGACAGAATGGGACTCAGCTTAGCAACGTTCCTGAGATGGAAGAAGGAAGAGCGAACAAGAGAACTGACATGAGAATCCAGGGTGAGAGCTGGGTCAAAGGTCACGCCAAGATTCCTGACAGAAGGTTTGGTGTGGGAAGCAAGCTGACCAAGAGAGTCTCTGACTTTGAGAACCAGCTTGTCTGGGGCACAGATGAGGATCTCAGTCTCATCTTCATTCAGCTGAAGAAAGCTCCCACCATCCAGGTTTTGATAGAGTCTAAGCAGGTGTGTAACAGCTGCAGCTTAGACATCTCATGGGGCTTAAAGGAGATGTACAGTTGGATGTCATCTGCATAAAGATGGTAGGAGATTTCTTTGAAGGAGCTCAGGATGTGCAGAAGAGGAAGCAGATAGAGGAGGAAGAGCAAAGGCCCCAGCACAGAACCTTGTGGGACACCATGGGTAAGAGAGGTGGTGGAGGACCTAAACTTGGAGATGGCCACAGAAAAGGAGCTCAGAGAGATAAGAGGAGAACCACTCCAGAGCAGATCCTGATAGGTCTACCCAGTCTCTCAGCCTCTCCAGTAGCAGGTGATGGTCAACGGTGTCAAAGGCTGCAGTCAGGTCCAGCAGGACCAGAACAGAACAGTCCCCTGCATCACTGTGAGTCAGAAGGTCATTAGAGACCCTAAGAAGAGCTGTTTCAGTAGAATGAGCTCTACGAAAACCTGACTGGAAGCTATCATAGATGTTATGTTCATCAAGAGCAGCTGCGAGTTGTTTAGCCACAACCTTTTCCAAGATCTTGGAGATGAACCGAAGTTTAGAGATGGGTCTGAAGCTGCTATGGAGAGAGGGGTCGAGACTCGGTTTTTAAGAAGCGGGTGGATTACAGCGTTCTTAAAGTAAGCAGGGACCTGACCAGAAACCAGAGAAGCTTTAATTATAGAGAGCACGCTGGGACCGATGGACTGAAAAGCAGTTTTAAACAAAGATGAGGGTAAGATGTGGAGGGGGCATGCGGAGGTCTTCATAGAGTTAACTAGTTTGGTTAACTCAGGCAAAGAAACAGGAGCAAAGCTATCTAGGATGATGGGCCTGGTTGGAGTCGGGAGAAGCAGCGATAAGGCTGAAGGAGAGATGCTAGATCTAACCTTATTGACTTTGTCCACAAAGAAAGACAGAAAGTTCTCACAGTCTAACAGAGTGGATGGAGGCTGTAGGAGAGGCAGGGGAGACGATGCTGCTGATGGTGTTAAACAGCACCTTGGGGTTCCCTTTGCTCTGGGACACCAGGTTGGAGAAATAGGAAACCCTAGCATCTCTGACTGCAGAGTTAAAGGATGACAGAAGAACCTTTAGGTGCAGCAGATGGACGTGGAGATGGGTTTTCTTCCACAAACGCTAAACTTTTCTGCATTGGCGCTTCAGGCTATCATTAAACCAGGGAGTAGGGTTCACTTCAGGAACCGATCTGATTCTGACAGGACAGATGTTGTCCAGAATGGGATGGATGTGTTGCCCGTGGATGGTTCTGAAGCTTCAGGCCTGCTCTGGAAAAGCCGGACAAAAAAATGCAGTGGCTTCATAGTGGTATAAGAAATAACTCCTGGATCGCTCCTGTTACCGGCTTAGGATGTTTACAAAACACCGTTTAAATTAGCCGTTGTCGAATTACAAATGTGGATGCTGCACAGACTCCTGTAGGCGCACGGATTGTAAACAGTAACGTTCCTCTTTGGCCATTTTGAAAGGCGAAAACCTGATAACCTCCCAGCTGACTGAGAAGGAAAGCAGTTTTGTTGCAACTAGGGATGCACTGATGCTGATACTGGGTCTGATAGGGAGCCTAAGTCACGCCCAAGTGAGAAAACTGAGGAAACATGGCTGTAAGTTTAGCGAAATTAAAATCCTTCCTTCAGTAGGAAAACAACACCAAGCAGCTGCGCTAGGGGAGAAGAGAGTGCGGTGATGTCACATATGCGACGTGCCAATATCTAATTTGTAGTCATGCGAACTTTGAGAAGCTGATAAATCTCGTACGTGACTGGCGTGGTCGAAACACCATCGTTACTTTTCATTTCAATTGCAGTACAACAAATGTGTGATCCAGGGCGTGAGGCAAAGCAGATTAGAAACTAACTCTTTTAGCCCCGTTCACTCGTATACATTTTTTCCGTTCTTCCAAGGACCCATGAGCCCACCGGAAAGGGAGGAGACTTAGGCTCCCTATACCAGTATCGGTATCGGTATAAGTTAACCGATACCAGGGAGGAACCGATACTAATGCAGTTGCCTGAAAGAGGCTTCACTGTAACTTGTCATTTCTGTTCATCTGGTATTTTAGTTTAATGATCATTTCTATTAATGTGTTTTATTTTTTTCTACCTAACAGTCTTTTCCTGTTGAAAGCAGAAAATAAAATAAAACCTGCATTCCAATTTATTGCATTTTTTTTTGTGTGGTAGAAGTATCGGTATTGTCAATTGGCATCGGTGAGTACTCAGATCCAAGTATCGGTAGAAAAAAGTGGTAGCGTTGCATCCCTCATTTTAACCTTCCTTCCAACGTGACTGACATTAGACAGTTTTATGATTATTTCACTATAAAATTCTTACATGTTGCCTTAAATATTTTCTCAGCAGCAGAAGCTGTTTTACAGCTAAAATAATATCCAGATGTGACTAATTTAATTTTAAAGAACGTTAGTTGTTGTTCGCAAAAACTAGTTCTTGTTAAAAAACTGATGAGATTAGACAAGATTTGGAGTAGTGAGTAAACAGTCTGCAGTCGTATACCCCCCCCCCCCCCCTATCCTTCAGTCTGGTTTATTTAACCTGATGAATGTAGGATGGAGCAGAGCTCCTGAACTCAACTACTGGGCTAAATTCAGTCATATACTCAGGCTTCATGCAAAAGTTTAATAAAACTGTTTTCATTTAAATTCCTGGTAAATTTTCACAGACTTTTACTGAAAAGCAGACTTGTGAGGACCAGTCCTAAAGCTAATTTACTACATACAAACGTGACTGAAGAAATGACCCAGATCTTGTTTTTGTTGCAAATAAATGATTTACATTGTTTTCAGAAAAAAAGCTTTTATTTTAGGGTGAACATTAATTAATTGATGATTCAAATAGATAATTTTCTACAAAAATCAAAATTTATTTTTTAAATAAAAAATATTGTGTTTTTGAGAAGGTTAAAATAAAAAAAATGTAGACATCAGAATGAAATTGTGGTGGTTTCAACTAGAAAAATCATATTTTCATGAAAAGTTTGAATCCATCTGGGCTAAAGAGCCCCTTTGCTGGACACAGAAACACACCTGAAAAACACTGCAACACATTTTTAAACTAATTTATTTATAAGTTATTTTGGGTCATTTTTTAATTTAATTTAATTTAATTTAAAGTAAGAAATATATTACAGAAATAGGCAATAAAAATGTTTGATTGCATGATAATGGCAAATAAGGCCAGCATCTATATTTAGACACCTCCACTCACATAATAAATTATGCCAGTGTTGTTAATTATGCCAGTTTTCACAGACTTTTAGAATTACACAATTTCACCCAACCAATCATCAGAGATTAAGGTAATCACAGTTGGCGCCATGGCGTCGTTCAACCAATCAATGCGTGTCTATGACGCTCCAAATATTGGTGTGTCTGCAGAACCAGTAAACTGCCTTCCTGCTGCTCGGTCTATCCTCATGTTTACAGTCGAATTTCAAACACTAACGATGCTAGGTTTATGCAACTTTTGCATCACAAGGTTGACAAATTGTGCTAAATAAGGATAAATGTGTTGCAAATGTTTAACCAATTGAAGTTGGTGAAATTATAGCACAAAAATCAAAGCTGGCATATTTGATCATACGCTCTAAACAAGTAAAGGAAATTACAATTTACACATAATTTTCCTAATCATGTGTAGCAATAAATATATGTGTGTAAGCAAATAAGAGTTTGTTGCAGCAGAGAAATGAAAAGTCCTTATTTAACATGGATTTGGATCAAAATAAAACACGCCATAAAATTTGATAATCTGCATTCACTTATCGGGCTTAGCAGCAAAAGTCGCCAAAGGAATTGAAACAGACTTTTTTCCTCGTCGACAGGGGGTGGCCAAAAGGGCTTAGGCAGCCTTGGAGGTCCTTGCTCGTGTGAAGAGGCTTCTTGGACTATAAGATTTTTGCCCCCAGTTGGTCAACAGAGTCTGTTGATTTCAGGAGAAGCGTTCTCCTGAAATGGCTTGACCTTAGGTTCCTTCACTTAAGCTGCACCGAATAATGGAATTCAGAGAGCGGGTCCAAATTATCCCAAACGAAGTTGAATCAGGAAAACCACTCCAACTTAGTTTAACTCTTAATGTGAAAACTCGACTAGACCAAACCGACTTCCGGTTTGCCGTAGAAAGTCAAAACAAAACAAACGGAGTTGCTGCTGAGTTCTACTGTACTTTTTGGGATCGCTAATGACTTGAGAACTTTGAGAGCAACGGCGTTGCTAGGCGAGAAAAACCTAGAAGGGATTTGCTTAAGGCGTCTTAGTTCTTTGCTCTGCAGCCACGAGGTTGGAACTCTGGCCTCTTATAACCTTTCTTGGTCATGCCCACATGTATTTCACTCATTAACCACTGGATGGCACTATGTCTCTTTCAAAATACTCATCCTTTCCAAACATTGAAAAGTTCATATCATAATTTACCAAAGTTATCCAGATGAGGCATCAAAAGTATTACTTTAAACAGGAAAGAACTAAATTCATGTCTTAAAACTGGACAGTTTTACCATTAGCATGAATTTTAACTGGAGAAACAAAAATGGTAGGTGTTTAACATGAAAGAGGAACACAGACAAGCATTTAGGTTTGTAACTGATAAGAGTTTAAACATTTACTTTGAATACCTCAATTTTTTTAATGGTAAATGGTAACAGTAATAACAATTATAACATTGAGTACACTGTATTTTCTTGTTTAAAACTAAGATTTCTATTGAAAATGGAGGACAGTTATTGTGCGAGCCAATCTCTCCATCAGTGATGATGATGATGATGAGGAGGAGGATGAAGATGGCATTGAGGCAGGTCCTTGGTCAACTTAAAGTTGCGCACATTTTTCCGCTACGTTTTCTTTTATAAATCCCAAAGTTGCTTACGCAGTTTTCCAACCCCATTTTGTGCACAAGCAAGCTTTATCAATGAGGCTCCAGGTGTTAGCTGTACGTCACTCCACCAGCTGCTGCACTTCTTCCCTGTTTGCCGACTCATTTACCTGGCTGATTAGGCCCACCACTGTTGTATCATCAGCAAATTTAATGATAGTGTTTGGGCTTACAGTCGTGTGTACAGCAGTACAGGAAGGGACTCAGCACACAGCCTTGGGGCGCTCCTGTGCTGAAGGACAGAGAGGGGGAAAGGCGTGGGCCTAACTTAACAGACTGTGCTTGATTTGTTAGAAAGTCTTTGTATCCAGAGACAGATGTTGTGCTCGAGGCCAAGGTCAGACATCTTGTGGAATAGTCTGCTGGGGGAACGTTCTTGAGTGCAGAGCTGTAGTCCACAAATAGCCTTGCATATGTACCTGGTTTCTCTGGTTGCTCTATTGCATCATCAATTGATCTGCTGGTTCTGTAGACATAGTGATGGGGAGAGCAGTCTTGATGTGTTGCAGCACTAGTCTCTTCATGCACTTCATAATGAGAGGTGCTAAAGCTAAAGGCCTGTAATCGTGGCTTGTCATTGCAGGCTTTTTGGGTATTGGTACTATTGTGGATGTTTTTAGACGGGTGGAGACAGAACACTGGGACAGTGACATCTTGAAGATGTCCTGACCTCAGGCAGCTCCGCTGCACAGTTACGTAGCACCTCACCGGAATGCCATCTGGACCAGCTGCTGTCCTCGTGATAACACCTCTGAGTATACGCTGTACCTCAGCAGTCTGCAGGATGAGCACCTGGCTGTTGCTTGTTGGTGTTGGAGCTGTAGTCATTGTTCCAGCAGTTGTCATCTCATGGCCAAAGAAGCTGTTGAGCTCTTCAGCCAGTCTGGCATTGTTGTTGGATGATGAGCTGGTGCTGGTTTGATTTGGGATGTGCCGTATCCCTTTTCACGCATGTTGTGGGTCTGAGTTGTAAAAGTGGCTCCTAATCCTTCTCCTGTAAGCCACCTTGGCCTCTCTGATGCCCTCTTCAGCTTTGACCTGGCAGCGCTGTATTGTTGAGCATCGCCAGACTTGAAAACTTTGTCACAGGCCTTCAGCAGGAACCTGATGTTTTTGATCAAAAGGTGTCTAAACAAAGTGTTTTATCCCTTAATGAGAGGATGTGTAGTAGTTTTTACCATTAATCTCTTGAAATATCCCTCAAAATGAAATGATGCCCAATTGTAGAAAAATATTGGCAGCATTGTAACATCTAAAACACATGGGAGCAGGTCTAAAGCGTGATTCATGCTTCTCCGTCAGCGCTTTTCATACAAAAACAATGTAACTCTAAGTGCTTTGCAGATTAAAAAGACCCCACATATCCAACAAACATCACTGACAATTAAAACCCCCCTCACCCCAACCCAGTGACATGTACATACACACGCAACATATTCGAGAACATAAGTAAATGCTGGGCTGAGCTCAAGCATATGCTGTCGAGAGCCCACCTGGAGCGGGTACTGCATGCCTTTGTAATTTCTCGGCTTGACTACTGCAGCTCTCTATATGCAGGGTTGTGTCAGTCAACACTGCGTCGCCTACAGGTTGTGCAGAACAGCGCTGCCAGGTTCCTGACTGGGACCAGGAAACGGGACCACATCAGTCCAGTTCTGGCCTCCCTGCACTGGCTTCCGATTTCCTATCGCTCACAATTCAAAATACTCGTCTTTGTTTATCATTTCTTCCAGGGTGGTGCTCCCCCCTATCTGGCCACACTCCTGAACAAACATTCCCCATCACGTGCTCTGCGCTCCTCTGACCAAGGCCTGCTCGCTGTCCCTCGGTCTAGGTGTCGTACCCGTGGGGACCGGGCTTTCTCAGTCCTAGCACCGTTACTCTGGAACCAGTTGCCACCCTCAGTTAGGCTGTCCCCATCTCTGCCAGTCTTTAAGAATCACCTAAAATCACACCTCCTCCGCTTGGCGTTTCCAGAACATGTTTGATTTTGGCCCTCTACTATGTTGAATCCATTCCACAGTTTTCATTGGTACACTCAATCCATCCACTCAATCCAATTGTGTTTCACACATTTGTATTTTACCGGAATGTTTCATCTATCTTGTTATTTCCATTTTGTATTTTGTAATTTGTATTTTGTAATTTGAATTTCTTTTATTGTTGATTTATTCAATATAATTACATACAACTATACCATGTTCAGCGCTTTGGGCTTCCTGACAGGGTTGCGGAAGGCGCTTTATAAATAAAGCTTTGATTGATTGATTGATTGAGATGAGTCAGTTACATAATGAAATGCAAGGAAACACCATCAGGGGAGCCATCTGCCCCAACAGCAGCAGATCCATGGCAGCAGCCAGGGCACAGACATAGGGACAGGGCACCCAGAAGAGGGAGTGCGAGGGCCCCCACCTCCACCCAAGCACAACCTGGAGAGCACCCAGGCCACTGCTGCCGACCACCGGCCCTGAGGCAGAGGGCTCCCACAGAAGAAACGCTGTAAAGTATTAGAATAGGTAAGTAAAGGCAGCTCAAATTATATAGCACATTTCATACACAGAGGCAATTCAATGTGCTTTCCATTAGCAAGAAAAGCAAGAACATTAAAACCAACGTGACAGAAAATGCAATTTAAAAATGAATAAGTTGAAGTTAGAGGGTGAGCAAATACAGTGCAGAAGGTGCAGCATAAGAACATTTATTCAAAGGCGGATGAATACATGAAGGTTTTCAATTTTGATTTAAAAGTTTAGAGTTGGGGCACGTTTGAGGTCATGAGGAAGCTGATTTCCTCTGTGTGCAGCAAAGTAGCTAAAAGCAGCGTTACCCTGTTTGGTTCTGACCCGGGTTCTACCAGCTGACTGTTTCCTAAGGATCTCAGAGCCCTGCTGGGTGTACATACCTGAAGGAGATCTGACATGTATTCTGGCCCCATGCCATTGAGTGGCTTATAAACTAGTAGACGTGCTTAGAAATTGATTCAGTAGTTTACTGCAGTGTAGAGATTTAAGAACAGGAGTGATGTGCTCGGTTCTCTTGGTTCTTGTTAAGACTCTAGCAGCATACTTCTGAACAAGCTGCAGTTGCTTCACAGCTTTTTAAAAGAATACAAGGTAAAAGAATAAATTAACAAGCGGCAATATAAAAATAAATAAATGATGATCAATGTAATTGTAGAAAAAGTAAAACTATATAAAAACATAAATATATAACAAAGCTGTCTTAAAATATAAGCAAGTAAATCCTAAATACTAATAAGTTAAAAGCCAAGCTAAAAAGGTGAGTCTTAATCCTGTTCTTAAAAACCCTGAGGTCCTCCATGAGCTTGTTCCGTTGACAAGGGCTATAAAATTGGAAGTTCACCATGGGTGTGCGTCCTGACTATCGGGATCACAAGGAGACGGCTGTTGTTTTACACATTTACTGCTTCACTCGTTGCCGGTGATGAAAGGGAGTCTGATGTTCTTGTCATTTAGCAGGCACACTAACGGAGCACACTAACGTGTTTCCAGTTAAAACCCCATGAAGTGCCCTCACTTAGCACTATCAACAAAACTAACTCCCACCCTACAGCACAGTGCTGACACACGCCTGGTCCGGCCTGTTTTGGGCCCGAGGTCGGACTGTTTGAACTGGAGCGGTTCAAGATGGATTCTCCGGAGTTTGGAAAACTCCAAATCTCGCGAGGTCATCTTGCAGCGCAAGATTAACCCAACCTCACCCTTGATGAAATAATTAATATAAAAAATTAATAAATCAATAAAGAATTTTAACCCATTAAGGAACTTAAACAGCCTAAACCTTTCTCTCTTCATTTAAGATCATTTCAAACAACTTCTGTGAACACCTTGGGGGAAGTATACAGGGAAAACTTAAAAAATTAGAATATCATGCAAAAGTTCATTTATTTCAGTCAAAGCCTAAGGGGCTCATTATTTCTCTATTTAAATTCATTGTTTTATTGATTTCATGTAATATTCTAAATGCCTGAAATTTTGAATGTAGTTTTTAAAAGCCGTAAGCCATAATCATCGCAGTTATTACAAATAAAGGCATGAAATATCTGGCTTTGCACGTAACAAGTCTGTTTTATATATTATTTTAACTTTTTAAGTAGAATTACTGACATAAATGAAATTTGTTGAACTATACTGACAACAGAGTTTAGAGTTTTACTAAATTATATCATTTTAAAGTTGGTCATTTAAAGAAAATGTCATTAGTTGGATAATAATAATCTGATCTGTTTATCGTTCTTATTTTTGTCGCTTTAGCAACAGTATATATTTTACATGATCTGTCTTTAAAACATCTTCTTCCATTACTAATTTCTAATATTTTAGAAATTTTAACATTTTCATCATTTTGTGTTAAGAAATAATGCAGTTTTAGCTTTTTTGTATTATACTGTTGCACATGATGTTGGTTATTATTTTCTGACATAATTTGATCTGTTTGCATGTTTGGCTCAATGGCTGAACGTGAATGAGTTCCATCTTTTTTCTGTTTCCTGATTGGCTGTAGCAGCCACCTTGAACACGACTGTCGCCCAGAGGTAAAGACCAAGTTCTCTTGTTTTTTCAATACATTTGAAGGGGTCTCTTGGATAAACCGACACCTTGTGAGTCGATCTCTGAGGAAAAAAAGCTCTGACGCTTCAGTTGCAGGAAGTAGAAGTTAGCCAGAGGAGAGGCAAGCAGAAGACAGCAGGATTTGAAGCCTAATTTCCTGGTATTCAGACATCTCTCCACTGATTGGCTTACATGTGACTCTACCACTGCTTTGTTGTCTTGGGAAGTAGCCAATGCTAACAGTTAGCTTCTAGTCAACAACTGCCTTCCTCGTCGTAAGCTAACAGGGTTGAGTCAGGAATGCTAATTTGACAATGTGACATGGAATTGATTTGATCCAATCCAAATAATTACTCGTGTATAGCTAATGCAGAAATTAGAGGTAAAGTATTTTCACGTTTAGCTTGAATGTTAAACACAGAGTGATTGATTATTTATCAAAAAGTCAAAAACGGTTTCTCAGTGAACTTGGTCTGTAAAGACTTGAAGATTAGCATCCAGTGTTTACTGGTCTATAGCGTGTCATCAACATCCATACGCTGATAAGCTAATATACACACACGTTAGCATCAGTGCACCCCCCCAGTGGAGGGCAATAATGAGAATGAGGACCGAATGAAGGCGGAGAAAAGAAGTGGAGCAGTAAAAACCGAGGTCAGATGAAGATCAGCATCTCCGTGTGTGAAAGCCCCTCTTTCTCTCTCTGACTGAGTTTGACTGTCAAACATCACGAGTGTCCTGAAGGAACGCCTCCAGCATCTCAGGATAAATGGGCTGTTTGAGTATAATGGCAACATGCCAGGAGGACACACACACTCTCACACACACACACACACACACACGCTTATATTTCTTTCATAGAAAAGGTTTTATAAAGTTCACGTGCACACACTTGAAGTAAACACGTACGCATGCACAGATTCACAAACACAATCAGCTCAAAAACTCGGACTTCGTCTCACATCACAAGTAAAAGCTCTGCGTAATCTTTGTGTGTCTGAGAATGATGCCTTTGTGTGTGACATGACAGCTCATTAGGCCCCATTAGAGCCGGACCGTCTGATCTAACTAGCAAGCTGAGTTTTGATTTGGCTGATCCTTTTATTCTTTTAGAAACCGCGTCTGACCTCCAGCCAACTCTACTTCTTCGAAAGGAGGAGGAGTAACGCTGGCGGAGGATGAGTTCCTGTCCGCTCTCAGAACACGCGTGACCGTGTGTTCTGGGTTAGGTGAGTGTTGGAAGGAGGTCAGAGACGTGCAGCGGATGAGAGGTGTCCTGCTGCAGGGTTTAGGAGAACAATAGAAGGTGAAGGAAGGCACAGGAAAGGCAGAACCAAAAGGAAAAGGATCATTTAGTAAGAAAAAAAAACACAAAATTGTTTCTGCAAATAAACATTTGGAAACCATTTAACTGATTTAAAGGACTGTGTAATACCCCACAGCTGTCCTAAAAGCAAAGTGAACGGCCTGCAGGAATCTGAACAAAACAACAACCATACATGTAAATATATACATATATTTGTAAATTTCTAATGAAAAAATAAAAGAAAGCATGTTTACTGCATTATTGTGTTTGTAGCACATCATGTTTGTGAGTGCTCAATTTTAGAAAACACAAAAACGACTAACTCTATGGCACAAAAACACTTCACAAATCACAAGTTCACTCAAAATCAGACAACAAACAAACAACAGAGACCAATCTGAGAATGCAGGGAAGTATGAAAAACAGTATTACTTTATATTATTATGCTATTGTAGCATGTTTGTTGCCTTGTTGGAGCCCCTGTTATAACAAACAAACAAACAAAATTTACTTTTTCATTGTTGAGAGTTGACAATATAAATAGTTTAAAATGTTAATAATATGTTGAGGTTTGGATGGATAGATGGAGTGAAAAACTTACCAATTTGTGTTGCAGATCAAACTTTTCTGATCAAAGTCCAGCAATGTCAACAAGTGAATTGTTTTTAGTAAAACCTTTTCTTTCCCTTGTAGTTAAACCTTTTAGTCCGTACTCCACAGCTGAGGGTCGCCCTCCTCTGTCAACTCCCTCTGAGCTCCTCAGCTGCTCCGAGCTGTTATATCTGTGAGGCAGGAGGCTGCAGAAACAACCAATCACAGCGCACGCAGCTTCCCCTCTTCTGCCTGGCTGTCCTATTCAAACTCTTGTTCATCGGGTACTTTTGATGAAGAAGAAGAAGAAGAAGAGGAAATTTAAATTATTTTATTTGTTGCATGATAATTATGTGAAATAAAATGTACTTTTCCATCTATTTCAAAAAAGGTAGCCATTATCCGTGCATGTGGGTTTTTGCTGTTAACTTGTAAAGAAATCCAACAGTAGCCACGTTTACATGCGCATATTTAATCGGATTGAATTCCCAATCAGATCGAAAATTCTGCATGCAAACATGTCAATCGGAATATTCTGATCCGATTCGGCCCGATCGGATTGAAATTTCAATCCGATTGAGAGAGGTGGTTTATTCCGTCCTTCATTCCGATTGACGTGCATGTACACAGCCATTCGGATTGTTGGGGTAAAATAATGCCCACTGCGCATGTGTGCAACAGCGAGCGGGCCTCTCCGCTGTCATTTGGACTGCCTGACTTCAAAAATGACGGCGTCATTAACGAGCGGCGGCTTTTAAATCCGACGACAAGCCGTCCCCGTTTCAGTAATATTTAATTCAGAACTTGCATTTTGTGCAAGTAAGATAAAAATCTGATTATTGCACAAATCATTTGACAAACACGTTCAAATCTGTACTGGAAGTACGCAGGTTTATCGCGGGGGTTGCAGCGCACGGATCCCCGTTTCTGTCAGCTTTGAACGCAGCAGCTTCTGCAGCAGGTGATGGAGACACGCTTGTAAAGAACACAGGATAATCTGGGTTTTACAGACCTGACTGGAGGCTGATGTTGGGTAGGAAAACGTCATCGGTAAAATACTCCGGACGACAGTAAAGTCCGTGTTAAAAGCACGTAAACGCAGATGACCTGAGATGCGGTTCGTTAATGATGAACACAGGCTTCTAAACTTTCTGAACATCTTCTGTTATTTAGTTTGAACAGATTTTTCTCAACAGTTTCAGCTGATTGTCACATGTTATTAATAATAAGCCACAACAGAGCTCAGTAATAAAGCATGAGTCTAACCCCCCCAACAATAAAATGCAGCAAAGCATAGATCTGCAGTTATTCACCGAAGAAAATGTAACTTCTATGAGCTAAATAAAAATATTAAATTGAATAAACGAATCAGGAAAGCAGGAAGAATAGTTATTTCTGTTTTTACATTTTTCATTTCATTTCATGGCGTTTGTTTACAATTTTTCTTTCGGGAAAGGCAACTCTGCGCATACTCAACCTATTTAATCGGATTAAATGCTTGGTGCATTTGCACGCACGGCACGATCGGATCATTTCAGTTCGTGTCCATGTGAACTGAGATTCGGAAATTCCGATCAACCAAGATTTCAATCGGATTGAGGAAATTTGGCTCATGTAAACGCAGCTATTGTGTCACACCCTGTCCTGTCTCCCCATTCTGTTCAGTCATGCGTCTCTGTTAATTGCTCCCACCTGCCTCTCGATGTCCAATCACCCAAGCTCCCAGCCCTCATGTATTTAAACCGCTTCAGTTCTGTGTCTCTTGTCAGTTCATTGTTTCATTGTCCTGCGTGTCCATCATTAAATCCTTGTTTGAAATGTTCCTGTCTGCCTTCCTGCCTGCTTCTTCCCCTGCACTTGGGTCCTCACCTCCGCTCGCCTCGCCCACACGCGTGACACATTGCAAATTCAGTGGGATGTGAAGGTTTGGGCAGCCTTGTTCACCTTCATGATTTTCCTGTATAAATCCTTTGTTGTTACGATAAAAAAAATCAGTTAAATATATCATATAGGAGTCACGCGCAGTGATGTTAGGCAAGTGAAACAACGTTTTAGGATACACAGAAAGTGTGCAATAAATGTTTAAACAAAATTCGGTAGGTGCTTACATTTGGAAAAAGAAATATTTTACATATTTTGCTGGAGGTTTTCTTGGAAGGCTGTGTTCTTTTTCTCATTATTGGATTCACCTGTGCCTGGAGGTCAAGGGTCACCGAGTTTACCAAACCAATTTTGAGCTCCTATAATTAGTTTTAAAGGTTTTGGAATCAGTAAAATGACAACAGTGCCCAAATTTATGCACCTGCCTAATTGTGTTTAACCCTTACCCAACATTAAAGCATTTTTTTGTGCTGACACGTATTTTTGTGCTCAAATGACATTAACGTTAGAAAATGTAAATGTTGGGTAAGGGTTAAACAAGTATTGCACACTTTCTGTAAATCCTATAAACTTCCTTTCGCACCTCAAATATCCTTTTGTGTGTCCCAAATATGATATATTCAACAGCAGCAGCTAAGGAGGTGGAGCGGGTTGTCCAGGAATCGGAAGGTTGCAGGTTCGATCCCAGCTCCGACCAGAGAATTCTGCTGCCATTCTCGCCATTCTCGTCCACAGCCTCGTCACCTCCCGTATCGACTATTGCAATTCACTTCTTTATGGTCTTCCCAACAAACTCCTTCATAAACTGCAAATGGTCCAGAATTCAGCAGCCCGTATTATCACCAGAACCCCTTCCTTTCACCACATCACCCCGGTTCTCCAGCAGCTTCACTGGCTCCCAGTTAAATTCAGGTCCATCTTCAAAATTCTCCTTCATACCTTCAAAGCAATCCACAACCTCTCTCCTCCATATATCTCAGACCTTATAAGTATTCACACCCCGTCCCGTCCACTCAGATCTTCTTCTTCCATCCATCTTGCGGTTCCTTCTGCCCGTCTCGCTACCATGGGGAGCAGAGCTTTCAGCCGCTCTGCTCCTCGTTTCTGGAACTCACTTCCCCCAGACATCAGGAACGTCGACAGTTTTACCCTTTTCAAAACAAAACTCAAAACACACATGTTTAAATCTGCCTACAACCTCAGATTTTATTGAACTGTTTCTTTGTTTTTTCTTCTTTGGGTTTTATTATTGTTTTATTGTATTTTATTACGTGTTTTGTGTAAAGTGACCTTGGGTGTCCTGAAAGGCGCTTTTAAATAAAATGTATTATTATTTTTGCTGTTGTGCCCTTGGGCAAGACACTTAACTCGCTTTGCCTGCTGGTGGTGGTCGGAGGGATCGGTGGCGCCTGTGCTCGGCAGCCTCGCCTCTATCAGTGCCCCCCCAGAGCACCTGTGGCTACATCATAGCTCATCCCCACCAGCGTGTGAATGACTGTGTTGTGAAGCGCCTTGGGGGTTGTAGAACCCTAAGAAGGCGCTATACAAACGCAGGCCATTTAACATTTAAAATCAAATTTTTTTTATCGTAACAACCAACAATTTATACAGGAAAATCAAGAAGATTAACAACGCTGCCCAAACATTCGCACCCCACTGTATCATCATATATCGGCGCACTAGCCCCTCACGGCTCGTGACGAGAAGAAGAAGGTGGGCAAAGTGTAGTCATGGCAACCGCCACTGAGTTACTGAAGGTTGAAAACAATGTGAATTTTATTTTAATTGTTATTTTTTATATGCTTTGCATGCATTTCTTAAAGAAACCCAAACCATGCTAGATTAAAAGAACAGGTACATTACAGTAATGTTTTTTTTTTTTTTTTTTTTTCCAATAATACTTTGCAAAATTGGTGTGAGGGGGTTAGAATGAGCGGTGCTAAAGCCAGCATGTTACTGGGAAGCTGCTGCTAGCACAAAACAGCAAACAAGTGTCTCAAAATATTCTCTCAGGGTTGACGTTTTCCACAAGGCACACACAACACAACCCTTCAGTCTGACCGACCGGGGTCTGTTTTTCGGGCAGGTGATTGCTGAAGCATCCACCTGTGTCTTCTGTAAGTTTTGACTAAATAAATCAATCTGATTTGTGTCATTTGCACTGTAGAAATCAAAGACAATAGTCCTCAGAGCACGTTCTTGTTTGCTTACTCAGATGAACCAAGAGGAGTCTCTCCAGGACCTTCTTGATGGATGTCAGAGCAACAAGTCATAGATGACTTTTCTTTAATATCGGAACAAAGCAGGATGTCTTTTACAAAACTGGAACCTTCTCTTGGCTCTAGCTAAGATTGAAGGGGTTTAACAGAACCCCACAGAGCTGATCTGCACAGATCTTTGGGACTCCGGGACTCATGATACAAACAAAAATTTAACTGACTTTGTTAGTTTTATGTCCCAAAAGCTACCGCCCATTAAGACTTCATCATTTCAGCAGCTTTTCATGCTGAAAAATACACAAGTATATATCATACCTAGTATTTCTATTGTCTTAATGCAATATATGTGCAACTTTAGATGTCGTTAGGTGCAATAAAGAAGTTAAAGCTAAAAAAGCGACCCCCTACTGGCTGGCTGCAGTACAAGTTGTAGGACTAGAAGTATGGAGTCTGCCAATTCAACTAAGAAGAAGAAGACAAAATCTATATATATCACTCCTGAGCCTTCCTGGTAAGGTATGTTCAGGGGTTCTGGAGAGGAGGGCCCGTCGGATTGTTGAACCTCAGATTCAGGAGGAGCAGTTTTCGTCCTGGCCGTGGAACACTGGACCAGCTCTATACCCGTAGGGGGATCCTGGAGGGTGCACGGGAATTTGCCCAACCAGTCTACATGTGTTTTGTGGATTTGGAGAAGGCGTTTGACCGCGTCCCTCGGGGGGCCCTGTGGGGGGTACTGCTGGAATATGGGGTATCAGACCCTCTGATACGGGCTGTTAGGTCCCTGTATGACCGGTGTCAGAGCTTGGTTCGCGTTGTCGGCAGTAAGTCGGGCTCGTTCCCAGTGAGAGTTGGACTCCGCCAAGGCTGCTCTTTGTCACAGATTCTGTTCATAACCTTTATGGACAGGATTTCTAGGTGCAGCCAAGGTGTGGAGGGCATCCGTTTTGGTGGCCTGAGGATCAGGTCTCTGCTTTTTGCAGATGATGTGGTCCTGTTGGCTTCATCAGAACGTGATCTTCAGCTTTCGCTGGAGCGGTTTGCAGCAGATCGTGAAGCAGCTGGGATGAGAATCAGCTCCTGTAAATCTGAGACCATGGTCTTGATTCGGAAAAGGGTAGAATGCCTTCTCCGGGTCAGAGATAAGGTCCTGCCCCAAGAGGAGGAGTTTAAGTATCTCGGGGTCTTGTTCACGAGTGAGGGAAAACTGGAGCATCAGAATGATAGGCGGATTGATGCTGCATCTGCAGTGATGCAGGCGTTGTACCGGTCTGACGTGGTGAAGAGAGAGCTGAGCCGAAAGCTCTCGATTTACCGGTCGATCTACGTTCCTACCCTCACCTATGGCCATGAGCTTTGGATAGTGACCGAAAGAACGAGATCACGGATACAAGCAGCCAGAATGAGTTTTCTCTGTAGGGTGGCTGGGCTCTCTCTTAGAGATAAGGTGAGAAGCTCGGTCATCCGGGAGAGGCTCGGAGTAGACCTGCTGCTCCTCCACATCGAGAGGAGCCAGTTGAGGTGGCTCGGGCATCTGGTCAGGATGCCTCCTGGATGCCTCCCTGGTGAGGTTTTCCGGGCACGTCCAACCAGGAAGAGACCTAAAGGTAGACCCAGGACACAGCGGCGGGACTATATCTCCCACCTGGCCAGGGAACGCCTTGGCATTCCCCCGGAAGAGCCGGCCCAAGTGGTTGGGGAGAGGGAAGTCTAGGCCTCTCGCTTTAGGCTACTGCCCCCGCGATCTGACTCTGGATAAGCTGATGAAAATCGATAGATGGATGTATATATATGTCACAATCTGTCCTGCCTTAACATATAAATCCCACCTGCCTCTCGTCTCCCAATCACTTAAGATCCCAGCTCCTCTTGTATTTAAACCCTCCCAGTTCTGTGTTCCTTGTCTGTTCATTGTTTCAGTGTCTGCGTGCTTCTTATTAAAATACCTTATTGAATGTTTTCACCAGCCTGCCTTTCTTTCCACTTCTTACCTCACCTCAACCGCACAAAAAAACGCTATCAATTGGAAAACAGGTTTTATTTCCGTCTCTGCTTTCAACAGGAAAAGACTGTGAGGTAGATAAAAAGTAAAATATGTGAATAGAAAATATCACAAAACTAAAATATTAGGTGAACAGAAACGACAAGTTACCGTGAAGCCACTTTCAAGTAACAGCATTAGTATCGGTTCCTGATATCCGTTAACTTATATAGATACGGACACTGGTTTCAGTATCGGTATCGGTGCGTCCCTAATACACACACACACACACACACACACACACACACACAGTTGCTGTACTCGGTTAGTTTGAATAACAAACAATGAAATTGAAAGACATGTCAAACCTGTCAGGAGCGCATCATGTCCAACTCTCGGTAGCAGCATATGATGAGCTCCCCACTCGCTATTAGCTGGACACCAGCCTTCATGTGGTTCCCCCAACTCACCTCAAGTGGCTCTCTCTTTGTCCGAGAGCTGACGTCCTTCTTCAAGACGCCACCTAAAGTTCTGTTCACTCAAGTCTTGCTCCCTCCCACAGCCTGCTGTTTCTCTCCCAACACGCTCCAGCGCTCCTATGCTAGCTGGTGGCAAAGCCGTTGTTGTCCGCTCCCCGGCTCCAGGCAGCGCTCCTTGGCTGGCTGACAGTTAAAAGACAGCCAGTAATGTCCATCTCCACCGCGGCTCACATCAGCGTCTCTCCGTTAGCTGGCTAAGCAGCAGCCAGTGTTGTTTACTGCACTGCTGCTCCCGGATCCACTTGATACCGGACTCCTCCTCCGTGTGTGAATTGGTGATAGCTCTGCTCTTCAAATGGTCTGACAGAACTTGCATGTTTCCTTCAGGACTGGTAGATTGATATAACAGTCGAAATTCTAAATGTCTCTTTAATTGCTCAATAATAATGATATGCAGTGTGTAGGTTCGGCTAGAGAGATTGGACATATATCATACTTTCAGACTTGTGCTATTTATACAAAATTGACCTGATAACTGGAGTGAAAGCTGGAGGTTGTTGACATCTTGCCTTTTTGATGTGTGGGCTAACGTAGCTGCAATACTCTGAACTGATAGACTCTTTTAAAACTTGGTTGGCTGGGAACTTTCTACAGGTCCTTCTCAAAAATTAGCATATTGTGATAAAGTTCATTATTTCCTGTAATGTACTGATAAACATTAGACTTTCATATGTATTAGATTCATTACACACAATTGAAGTAGTGCAAGCCTTTTATTGTTTCTAATACTGATGATTTTGGCATACAGCTCATGAAAACCCCAAATTCTTATCTAAAAAAATTAGCGCATTTCATTTGACCAATAAAAGAAAAGTGTTTTTAATACAAAAACAGTCAACCTTCAAACGATTATGTTCAGTTATGCACTCAATACTTGGTCGGGAATCCTGTTGCAGAAATGACTGCTTCAGTGCGGCGTGGCATGGAGGCCATCAGCCTGTGGCACTGCTGAGGTGTTATGGAGGTCCAGGATGCTTCGATAGCGGTCTTAAGCTCATCCAGAGTGTTGGGTCTTGCGTCTCTCAACTTTCTCTTCACAATATCCCACAGGTTCTCTACGGGGTTCAGGTCAGGAGAGTTGGCAGGCCAACTGTGCACAGTAGTACCATGGCCAGGAAACCATTTACCAGTGGTGTTGGCACTGTGAGCAGGTGCCAGGTCGTGCTGAAAAATGAAATCTTCATCTCCATAAAGCTTTTCAGCAGATGGAAGCATGAAGTGCTCCAAAATCTCCTGATAGCTAGCTGCATGGACCCTGCCCTTGATAAAACACAGTGGACCAACACCAGCAGCTGGCATGGCACCCCAGACCATCACTGACTGTGGGTACTTGACACTGGACTTCAGGCATTTTGGCATTTCCCTCTGCCCAGTCTTCCTCCAGACTCTGGCACCTTGATTTCTGAATGACGTGCAAAATTTGCTTTCATCCGAAAAAAGTACTTTGGACCACTGAGCAACAGTCCAGTGCTGCTTCTCTCTAACCCAGGTCAGGCGCTTCTGCCGATGTTTCTGGTTCAAAAGTGGCTTGACCTGGGGAATGCGGCACCTGTAGCCCATTTCCTGCACACACCTGTACACGGTGGCTCTGGGTGTTTCTACTCCAGACTCAGTCCACTGCTTCCGCAGGTCCCCCAAGGTCTGGAATCGGTCCTTCTCCTCAGGGTTCGGTCTCCTCTTCTGGTTGTGCAGCGTTTTCTGCCACACTTTTTCCTTCCCACAGACTTCCCACTGAGGTGCCTTGATACAGCACTCTGGGAACAGCCTATTCGTTCAGAAATTTCTTTCTGTGTCTTACCCTCTTGCTTGAGGGTGTCAATGATGGCCTTCTGGACAGCAGTCAGGTCGGCAGTCTTACCCATGATTGCGGTTTTGAGTAATGAACCAGGCTGGGAGTTTTTAAAAGCCTCAGGAATCGTTTGCAGGTGTTTAGAGTTAATTAGTTGATTCAGATGATTAGGTTAATAGCTCGTTAAGAGAACCTTTTTGTGATATGCTAATTTTTTGAGATAGGAATTTTGGGTTTTCATGAGCTGTATGCCAAAATCATCAATATTAGAAACAATAAAAGGCTTGAACTACTTCAGTTGTGTGTAATGAATCTAATATACATGAAAGTCCAGTGTTTATCAGTACATTACAGACAATAATGAACTTGATCACAATATGCTAATTTTTTGAGAAGGACCTGTACAGCTGACTGAAGATAAGACTGAGATATTCATCTGTGCTCCAGACAAGCTGGTTCCCAAAGTCAGACACTCTCTCAGCTTGCTTCTAAGGGGCTCGACACACGGGAGGTGACAAACGACCGTGATCAGTGATATTTGTTGCTGTCACTTTTATTACCTGACACACGGGAGGCGACCCGCGGCAGCAACAAAGCCGTCTACGCGTTCTGTTCCATGGCGAAATCGAATCTTCCGTTGTTTTGCTTGGCTGTGTCAGGTTGGAGGGAATTAAGGTTATTTAAGCGGTTCAGACTTTAAAAAGTGGTAGATATGATGCTTCACAAGGTGCTGCTAGAGTTATGTGAAATCTTACTTCTGATTTTACTATAAAACATAATAATAATCAACTTCTCCTCCATGTTTGCTCGGAGATGTGCGGAGCATCCTGTCCGCTCATTGGTCAGTGAATGAAACCTCCGTTGATTGGTCCTCGTCCGAGCGACAGCGATGAAAAGTTGAAAATATTTCAACTTTCTGGGATCGCATCGCTGGGTCGCCTGTGCACGACACGTGCACGAGCGCAAAATTTCACATGCACGTTTTTCGCGTTTCGCTTGGTAGGAGGGAGACCCGCGATTATCGCTTTGTCGCGCATGTCTCATTGAAAATGAATGGAGGAGAGGCGATGTCGCCTCCCGTGTGTCGAGTCCATTACATCAAACGCTCCATTAGGAATCTTTGTGTGACCTTTGACCCAGCGTGGATTTTCATGTCAGTTCAGTTGTTTGCTCTTCCTTCTTTCAGCCCAGGAACATTGTTGCTGAGCTGAGTCCCGTTCTGTCACACTCTGAACTTGAGACTGTTATCCACCCCTACATCACGCTAGAAACATTAGCGGAATGTAACAGAGGAGTAAAAGTTTACTCACGACTTTTACTCTGGTCCAGTACACACCGAGAGGATCTCAGCCACGGAGCGGCTTCTCTGCCATAATCCTCGCTGGACTGACAAGATCACAAAATCGGTCTAGTTTATGCCATTAAACCAAAAAGAAGGAAATCAAGTCTGATATTGCCATTTGATGTCATGTATGATGTTGTATCACTCCACTGCCAGGATTAAAGCCATAAAAAACACACCGCTGCTCTTCTGGAACAATGCAGGGAGTAAACAAGACATTAGGTCACTTGTATTGACGTAATTTAGATGGATATGTAATCGTATCGCTACAATAGTCTTTTATTTAGAAAATTATTGGGTTTTTTTTTTTTTACACTGAAACAGTGTAGGATTTTCTGTCCAGCCCTATGTTAACTGTGGAAATTGTCGTGTCCCAGGAGCGGCTTGTGGCAAAAATAAATAAATAAATAAAAGAACAAAAAAAAAAAAACAAAAAAAAAAACAATCCTATCTTTAGAGGCGAACTTTCCGCTTCTGGGATGTGCCTGAAAATTTCTTCATCACAGCTGGTTTGAAATACCCCCGTAGACTGTAATGGATTCTAGTTTAAAGCTGCGAGGTTCTGCTGATGCTTCCAGTGTGAAGTAGGGATTACACTACTGCAACTCTCTTTTCACGTGTCTGAGCAGAACCTCCCTGAACCGTCTACAGGTGGTTCAGAACGCCTGTGCTCGGCTTCTGACCAAGTCCTCCAAACACACCCACATCACCCCGCTTCTCCTCCAGCTTCACTGGCTGCCAGTCACCTTCAGGGTTCATTTCAAGATCCTGGTTCTGGTCTATAGGGCCTTACATGGACAAGCACCATCTTTGGTGATCTTCTTAGTCCCTACACCTCCAGCAGGTCCCTGGGGTCCAGTGACCAAAGCCTACTGGTTGTGCAGCACCAGGCTAAAGGTCAAAGGTGACAGATCATCTGCTGCTGTGGCCCCCAGACCCTGGACCTCTCTCCCCCTGAGCCTGAGATCAGTGGACTCAGTGGTCTCCTTTAAAAAGCAGCTGAAGACTCACTTGTTCAAGCTTTGGTGTGACCTTTCCACATCTTCATCACTACCTTCTCTTCTTTCAGCTCTTTCTTCCAATTCTGCCTTTCGCGAGATCCACTGATCACCTTTTTCTTATAAATTTTTTTCTCCCTTTGTTCACATTTTAAATCACATTTTTTACATTTTACATGATGTTTTTAATCATTTGTATTTCTTTTTTCTTTTTAAAATGTTGTTCTTGTGAAGCGCCTTGTGATTCTGTATCTTGAGATGCACCATATAAAATATTTTTCTTTTCCAACTCTTTGTCCTTGTGGGAAACGTATATCAGCACCTACCTCCATGTTAGCAGTGTTCTACTATTCTTTGTTCCTGTCCGCTGTCGTGTGCATTTGTGTGAATAAACTCCAGCAAACAGGCGACAGCAGTTATCTGATTTAAACCTGAAAACACTGACTGTAAGTTCTCACTGTGACACATGTGAACCCTCTTGCAGGAGCATGTGCCACACTCCTAACAAAGAATTTAACACACACACACACACACACACACACACACACACACACACACACACACACACACACACACACACACACACACACCAAACAAAGAAGCTTTCTATGGAGTCTCTTTAATGACACCCATCTCTGCTCTATTTTCAGAGGTGACTATTCCTGGTGCACCATTACTGTCATTAGCACAGTCTCATATTATTATACCATTAACAGGCATTACCATTACACACAGCACTCAGGGTTGCATTGCTGTGTGTGTGTGTGCGTGTGTGTGTGTGTGTGTGAGAGAGAGAGAGAGAGAGAGAGATAGAAGAAATGTGCTGTTTTCCATTGATGCTCTGGAGGGCATGCCTTTGCCTGATGGATGTTTATTGTCTTATGGACATTCATAGTTGGATAGTTGCTGTCAAACTTTCTTCTTCCTCATTTCATGAGAGGCTGTTAACTTCGAACTTTTACTGCAGCAATTAGTAAAAAGTTATTTCATTAACCCTGAAAAGGCTGATAAAGAAAGACAAATGCCCTCAAAGGAACAGTTCAGATTGAGTTCAGGGGTGCGGTGGAAAGATTACGAACCGTTACTGTCCTCCCTGTTGTAGAGCTCTCTCTGAACAAAGGAGCCAAGGCTTAAGGGGATTGATACCATCTTAAAACCTTAGTTTGAACTCTTCTTTCATCATGAGAGAAGAAATGTTATGACTTTGGTGTTCACCTGGACAACAGAATGAACAGAAGAAACAACTGAAGCTGTTTAA
>NC_091741.1:27730457-27737957 GCF_043380555.1 Nothobranchius furzeri | reverse complement strand
ATCGGGTCACAGTGACAGGACACACACTGTCACAGACGCATGATGTTCTGTCTCAATCTGCCCCCCTGCTGATATTCTGCATTCCGTATTCTGCGCTTCAGGCTGTGTGTGTGTGTGTGTGTGTGTGTGTGTGTGCACGTGCGTGTGTGTGTGAGTGAGTGTGCGCACATGTGTGTGTGTGTATGCACGTGTGTGTGAGTAAGTGTCTGCGCATGTGTGTGTGTGTGTGAGTGTGTGCGCATGTGTGTGTTACCCCGGGTTTCCACGGGAGCCGTCAGCAGCACGTTACTGCAGCAGCACGTCTAGCTGCTGCTTGGTCCTTCCCACGAGACGCGAAGCAGCAGGGGAGCAGCTGTCACCGACCGAGCACGAAGTCACACGAGTGACTTCGTCAGTAAACACAACAACAAGCAGGAGAAAACTACAACATGGTTTGTGTTTTATGTTCTGTCCGTTTTATAATCGCCAATACGGACCTGGAAAACAAAGGAGACCGCTAGCTAGGTGATAACTTCTCACGGGGACGCGCAGTTAGTAACATTTTTTAAAAAGTAAAGCAACCGGAAGGCAGTACGTTCTTTATTCTGAAAATCTCAGGAGCTTCTCTCCATTTCCGCGTCCGATTTCCTGTCTTTCCTTCCCCAAAAATGTCGAACGTGACCCGTTTCAGAGGCATCGCGCGTAGAAAATAGAACCGGCGCGTAAAGGCCGCGACATGCTGCTCCTGAGACGCGGCCGACTCGCGCTGCTGACGGCTCCAGTGGAAAAGGTTCTGTTGACCACAGCGGTTCCTATCAGCAGCTATGACGTGCTGCTGACGGCTCCCGTGGAAAGCCGGGGTAAAGGTGTGTGTGCATGTGGGGGGTCTTGTTCTGTGTGAAAACGAAGCGGTACAAGTGATAATGCTGCAGGATTTCATAATCGTATCTTCTCAGCAGCAGCACTGCAGGTGCTCTCCATGTCCAGCATGTGTGTAAGCCAGGTCCTCAGTCAGCTTAAAGGGACTTTACGGGGTTTTGAATTTTTATGCTCGCGATCGCCCCCTCAGGCCAAAAGCGTAACGGCAGCTTCAATAGGAGGCTCGTGCACGTGGCGCGCATGCTGTACGTGCACACTCCTTAACGAAAATAACAGCTGAGACAGTCCCGTGTGTGTGTGTGTGTGTGTGTGTGTGTGTGTGTGTGTGTGTGTGTGTGTGTGTGTGTGTGTGGCCCGGAGGACAGAGGACAGGAGAACGCGCAGCTAATTAATTAAATAATTTGGTTCTGTAGCTTTCTCTTCAGCACAGCCGACAAAGGTTTATGATGGGTCAGTCCTCCTGCATGCTCAGATCATTCCCTTCCCTTGCTTGAAAAATTGTTCCAAAATGAAAGTTGAACCCACATCTTTTTTATCTGTGAATTCAATGCCGTTCGGCGAGTCTCAAATAAAAATTTGGGCATCATACTGTAAAAAAAATATACCATTAATGTAAAAAAGAAACTCTAAAACAACTATGTTCACATCAAGAATCAAACCCAGGTCTTCTGCACGACAGCCCGGAGCCTTACTAGATGAGCTAAACCACCAGTGACGTCTTTTGTATCTGTAACATTTATATTCCTGATGACAGCTGAAACAACGGTTCGGAGGGCGATGCCTGAGCGTGAACGCGCATGAAGCAGCCTGCTCGACCCGAGCATCTCTCTTTTTCTGTGATTTTACAGAAAAACAGGCAATCACAGTAAAAATGCCAGGGCTCATTCTACAGGACCAGGGCATTGCAGGAGAATGTATGAAGAAGACATTTATTATTTCTATACATGTTTTGGCTGTCAAACTTCCATAATGCCCCTTTAAAGTAGCGCACATTTTTCCGCCAAGTTTTCTTTCATAAATCCCAAAGTTTGTGTGGAAAGTTGCTTACGCAGTTTTCCAACCCCGTTTTGTGCGTAAGCTAGCTTGATAAGTGAGGCCCCTGGATGTTAACGTTTTGACCTGAGAGCGATAGCGTCCCTCTGATTGTCTGGAAGGACTTTCCAGCATTTTCAGGAGTCTAAGCCCTGGTCAGGATGTAGTTATGTAGCGCTAATTTGTGAGCTGTCTGATTGCAGAGCTTTCTGTGGGCCCCTATTAGACAGACAGACACACACACACACACACACACACACACACACACACACACACACACACATCCTATCAGTCATTAATCTATCAGGTGTCATTAGCTGGGGAGGATGGGCTGATTGGAACCAGAGGGAGACAGGATGATGTCACACAAATACACTTCACTGCCAGAGCCTCTCATGTGTCTCCACATCTCCCTTTCATCCTCATCATCACCCCCCCCCCCCCCACACACACACACACACATACACACACACACCCACACACATCCATGTATCAGACACACAGATGAAAGCGTTCTTTCTGCTTCTTCATTCGCCCAGAAATCTGCATCAAAGTCGACAAGCTTCCAAATCAGCCTACACAGATACCTGAAGAGTTGCAGCCATGAGGGGAAGCAACGGCATGCGTGGTTTATCCACAGTTTGTTCAACACCAGTGCACGTCTAGCAGACACAGTTAAACATGTGGCTCCCCTTGGACGATGAGCTTTTAGTGAAGGTAAATCTTCTAAAGAGGTGCCGTGATCCAGGCTGAGAATGGATCTCTTTATTAACCCCGACAGAAGATCATTTTCTATAAATACAGGCGGGAGCCGCTAATAAATCATTTCTCATGGCCCTGATAGAGCACCAACCACAAGGCATTAAAGCATCGTGAAAGCAGACCACATGCTGGCAGGATCGCGCTGTGTGTGTGTGTGTGTGTGTGTGTGGTGTGTGTGTGAGGTTTACACCATGCTTTGGCAGGCACAATGATGGGGCGAGAACTGGGCTTTTGATTGAAATAGCATACCGAGTTCCCGTTCCTGCAGCCTTTAAATTATAGAGTCTCTAAGAGTCTCCGAGCTGCAGGAAGTCTCGTGGGACAGCAGCAAAGTCAGGAAGGGCAAGTTTATGTATCCGAGGACAGGCGGAGTGTAACCGAGGGGACGTACAAACGGGATCGGACTACCGGATAGCTTCTAATAAACGCTCTGACTCAGTTCGTTTAACAAGCTGAACTTTCCTTAAACTTTTTTATATACAGACTCTTATTTTGTTAACCTACTTATGACAGGGTTAGCATTATAAAGAGAAGTGAGCTTTAGTTTTAAAATTTTTATTTTATTCAATTTATTTTGTCACATTTTCTTTGTAAAATAAGTTTAAACTTCCTTACAGGTGAAAACATGTTTTACTGATCTCTCCAGTTCTGACAGCTTAGGGGGATGCAGACACTCCTCCTTCTGAGTAGTTAACTTTAGTGAGTTTGTGGCATGACAGACTACTTCCTACAACAAGAATAATACTAATAAGTCACACGAGAAACAATCAAACTTTATGTTTCTTTATGGACTTGCACCAGATCTCCCCTGAGGAGAGCGGTGCTGGTGTGCTGCAATCAGTGGCGGCTCCAGAAATGTTTTCCTGCAGGTGCTATGAAGGAAGTGGTCATGCGTACCTATTGTTCTCTAAAACACCTTCAACACTAGCAGATACACACGCGTGCACGACACCTCAACAACACCTGAAACAATCATTAATATACATCATAAACATATGAACAATGGCTGACTTTTCCATGAAATCATAAACACATACAGCCACACAGAAAACCATCTATAGTGTTGCAAGGTTAGCTAACGTTAGCGTTAGCATTTCCAGCGGTAAAACCCTGGACTGCTGCGGCGGTTGAGGGTTGACCCTCTTCATCTAGATCCGTAGGTTTTTGTGGGTCTGAGATCACTTCCAAACATTCATTCGTTTCTGACTGAACCCGTGGAAATGTGGGCAACAAAAACCGATCCATTTTACCACTAGCTAGCTCCACCTTTCACTCGATCGCAGGTGGAAAATGAGGTCAAAGGTTAACATCAATTTCCTGTTCTTTAAGTTTTTACTATCTATATGATAATTTACTGATCATTTTTGTTTTGTTTGTTAAATATTATCACATCCACACGTTAAAGTAAAATTAAATTGTAAAAAAAAACAACCTATTATTTACTTGGGGGTGCTATGACTAATCTAGGGGTAACTATAGCGCCCCCTAGTGCCCCCCGGCGCCACCACTGGCAGCAATCTTTTAAGTCATACCACAGCTTCTCAGTTGGGTTGAGGTTTAGGTCTTGTCTAAATCTCTCCAAAATGTTGTAATGACTTCAACTCCTTCTCTGGTTCTTTGTTCTAGGTTACTGTCGGCCATGACCCACGCCTTACAGCTTAACTCCCCTCAAAAGTCACAAGCTCTAAACAATTACTCTGTTTTCCCTCCAGATCTCCCGCACTCCCTCCCGTAACCGGAACTTCCCCCCAAGAACGCTCACTTCAAAATAAAAGTCTAACATCAACAAAACGTAACCCGTTACACAAACGCCTCACCCACTGTCAATCCCAAGTGTCGGATTTTAACACTCCTGTTATTCCTAGTGGCAGTGATTGGGCTGCATGGTGGCGCAGTGGTTAGCACTGTTGCCTCGCAGCATGAAGGTTGCAAGTTCGAAACTCGGCTGTGGCCTTTCTGCGTGGAGTTGCGTGTTCTCCCCATGCATGCGTGGGTTTCCTCCGGGTACTCCGGTTTCCCCCACAGATCACAACATGCCCTATAGGTTATAAACTGTACGTCGCTTTGGATAAAAGCGTCTGCCAAATAAATAAACATTAACATTTCTGATCATGAATTTACAAAAGGTCACATGGATACGTTTTGATCTGTGTGTTTGTTATTTGAACCCAACACTGCTGTGCGTTGTAGTGAGTCACCAACTGATCAGGGTGGCTCAAACTGAGTGTTTCGGGCTTCAAATCCTTTGTATACTTTAGGTTAGGGTGGGAATTTTGAGCCCATTGAGAACTCGGATATCCCTTTCCCATTAATATTTACTCAGCACATCTGGAATAGGCTCAGTCCATTTAGACAGCATTTGTAATAGGTCCATGTTTGCCAGTGACGGGAATAACGAGCTTTAAAACAACATTTTTTAATTTTAAAAAGTGGAAAATTTGTTATTTTTCTTGGTAATTAGTTACTTTTATAATCTTGTAACTCAGTAACTTACTGAGTAATTATTGACTATCACTTTTTAAAAGCAACGTACTTGCCGCCTGTTTTTACTTGCTTTGATGTGATTTTAAAAGTCCAGAGCTGGGCGGAAAACACGACATCAGTGATTGGTTAGGGGGTGGAGTCAATGGCTGCTCAAGTTTTTTCCCGCCTCTGCCCAAAAGTCGTTTCCATGTTCAGAGTCTGACTAATGCCTTGCATTGGGGCCGGGTGCTACGGAAAAAATAATCCTGTCACAATAGTAGTTTTCATATCATCAATCAACATTAAAATATAAAATAAATCAGTATTTTTGTTAGTCTTTGATAGTTCCTGGTACTTTTAAGTGGGATTTTTGTATGACCTTCTTCACCACTCTCTCTTTATTCTGCTCTCCCCACCTATTCCACCTTCCTCTGGATCCACTGATTTCTCTCTTTCCTGTTCACTCTCTCTCTTTCTTAACATTTTGTTTTTTAATCACAATTGCCTCTTTTTTGCTCATTTTAAATATATTTTTAACCATTTTCGAAATTCTTTTTATAGTTTTACATTTTTTGGTTTTTGTGAAGCGCCTCGTAATTTTTATCTTGAGAGGCGCTATAGAAATTATATTTTCTTCTTCTTCTTCTATTTTTATTTAAATTTTGACATTAAAAAGCTGAACAACAAACATTGTTTGGGATTAATAAGAGGTTTAAGATGTTCAAGCATTAGAGGAGAACAGAACAAAATGGAAATATTCTTTGGTCAAATTAATAATATAAAAAGATTTAAAATAATTATGAATTTATTTCTCATAATGTATCAGTTTCTTTTAAAAATAGTTTCTTTAAAGTAGCAGTGTGTCGTTTCCTGCCGCTAGGGGGTGTACATACTTACATTTCAGTAGTAGTAGTCAGAGGTATGACCAAGTCACTCTGTTGCAAGTCACAATTAAGTCACAGGTCTTTCCAGTCAAGTCTCCAAGTCAAAGACAACCAAATCCAAGTAAAGTCCAAAGTCAATAATCTGGTAGTCCAAGTCCTTAACTTTGAATTTTCAAGTCATAATCAAGTCATCTGTCCAACTTCAATTTAATGACGATGATAATAAATAAATTCCAGAATAAAAGCTTCTTAAAGTTTCATTTATTTGCTCAAACAAGCAGGAAGTGCAACTGAAACTGATTAGAAACAAAGTGCTGCTGCATTTAGCCGTACAAGATCTAACCCAGAACGAAGAATGATTTAAGATTTGTGTCCGTGTCGCGCCACTTTTGTGCTAAAATATCAAATATGCTCAAGTCATCATCAAGTCAACAGATGCAAGTCGATTCAATGTAATTGTCCCGGACATTTTGCTCACGCCACCCTCCCCCCTGCCTTTACAGACATCAGAGGTTGTGTGAGCAGCACTGCATATTTTTGACTTTGTAAGCGGCTCGAGATAGGACAGGGGGTGCGAGTACCATTACTCACCTCAGCTCTTTCAAGAAGGAACCAGCTCCGAGTGGCTCTAGAATTAATTTGATTACCTTGTCACCTAAAAAATAAACGGTGTTATGAATAAAAGCCATTACTCCCAACACTGCGTGTACACATGTGCTTGTTAATGGCTCTGAGAGTGAGCCAGGTGGTGGTGGAGGTGAGAGGATTACGGGTGGGTGCTGTCGGCGGCCTTTTCTCTGTGCGACAGGCCACGCCTCCTTTATGTGCATTTTTCAAACAGGAAACGTGGGTGGAGTCAGACTCTGGTAGAGGGGTGACTCGCTCTTTAATTTGTGTTTGACATGTAAAATATTTGTGGTATCCAGAATTTCTTTTTGACTCTGCTATTTCTTCCTGTGACATTAACTCTTTGTCTGAAACTCGGGATTTAAATCTTTTATCAGAAATAAAAACATGATTCTAACGTTCTCGTAATGGAGTCAGGATGTTATTTACTGTCTTATGTGACAGTTTGGTCCGTGTTGAGTGGGTTAATGTTAAAGCCAGAGCTGAGAGTCTGTGGTGAGGAGGAGAACAGATGGGAAAACCCCGTTACAAAAATACTTTAGTACACGCGGATCTACCTATTAAAAGTAGCCTGGGCTGCAATTTCATAAGAGCTGGTCTCATTTATAGAAGGTGATAAAGTTTCTCTGGACATATTGTCTTCCTGAAACTCTTTGTTTGGACAGTCGGGTTCTGAAGTGAAAGAAAGCTTTTTGGCTCAAGAACATGAAATTCTTGGTAGATTATCGCTAGTCGCTGAGTCTGTCCTGTCTTACCTCTGCTAACTGGAGCCAGACCAGCCAAACTCTGACAGTTTAACCGTCCTCAGAGGTCAGCCCCACGGCCCGTCCTGTACGGCCAATCACGGCCCGGTGCGGACTCATTCTGACAAGAT
>NC_091741.1:27705457-27722957 GCF_043380555.1 Nothobranchius furzeri | reverse complement strand
TAGGGGTCATAGGGGAGTGGAGGAATTGTTTTGGACTAATAATTATTTTCTGTAAATTTCCTACTTTATTTTTTATTTAGTAATTTTAGATTATATTTATTTATATATGACATTGCTTCGCCATTTTGATCACCCGTAGTTTAGTCTTTTCAGCCGCGTTTTTCACTCAGGCTTTTTATTGTTTTGTACGTTAGATTTGTTTTTGTAAATAAACCAGAAACCAGGAAACCTTCGAGAAAGAGGAAACTTCCCTCAAAAGTTGTTGATGAGGAGCAAGATGTGCCCACATTCTTTTCCATCCCAAATGCAGCAAGCATCTCTGCACTAAACCCGTTCCAGTTTCTGTTGTCTAGTATTTCTGCTAATACTATTACCAGTACTATACTATTATATACTATTACTGCTACTTGCAGGAAAACTAAACCTTCATGTACACCTGTGGTTGAGGATTCAGGTGTGGATGAAGATGATTTGCCTTCACAGCTGCAGTAAGTTTATCTACAGTTCAAATATAATTCTAGCTTTAGTTCTGCATGTTTTAACTTTTTTAGTTTTCATTTTCTAGTATTTACCACTTGAATATGTTTTATAAAATCTGATGTTTTTATAATTTTAAAGATTCTTCTGATGAAGAGCCATCCACCATCACCAGCAATAGACAATGTCAGAGACAGGATGCTGCTGGAGATGCTCCACATTTTCTGGACTTCTGACAACAAAGTCAGACCCAGGTACCGTCGACCCATGACACCCAGATTTATCCCCGGAAGAACACCTAGCTCTCACCTCTCACCGCTAGCTCCACAACAAATCAGCAACAAGTAGCAGAAGGAGGCCGTGAATCATCAACAATTTCAGGAGCAGTAGTGTGCAGAGGATGAAAACCCTCCAGTGACCTCCGCTCAAGGTCACATCCCCTTTACCCTGGTCCAGTGGAGAAGGAATGGATGAAGCACAGAGGTGAAACAGGTACACTCTGTGCAAAAAAAAAATAAATAAAATACACTCCCTGGATTTGCAAGAAAGGGATTTGTTTGCAGCAGGACAAGAACTGCTCTGCAGAATACCACAACATCTAAAACCACCTGAACACTGACAGATATTATCTACGGAAACTCAGACACTGAAAGTTGTACATATAAATAAGTCAATGCAAGTTTTTAATTAGGGCTGAAATGATTCCTCGAGTACCTCGTATAATTCGAGTACAAAAGAGCCTCTAGTCCAATTCTCTGCCTCGAGGCTTCGTTTAATTCATGTTTAATTAATTCATGGCTTTGCAATCACTCGGGGGTCATGTTTCGCCCGGACCGAAATAAGTGACGCACATACACACTGCACTACATGGCACACGCGCGTAGTGAGTGTAACGTGGACCCCGGTGGAGTGCGAAAAAGACAGAAAATGTGAAAGGTGTGGGAGCATTTTTCACTTCGTAAGGTGGAAAACGTACTCCAGTGTAAATCCTGTAAAATGGATCTAGCCGACCACAACACCACATCCTCCATGCTGCGGCACCTGACCAGGAAACGTCCACATGTAAATGTCACTTCTGCAAGCGGACTCGGAGCCTCTGCAAGATAACGCATTTTAGCCTGTATTTCTATACATTCTGCGGCCACTGTGCGACTTTTTCGTTTGTAGCACTCAGTTTCAGCTCACACTGTGCGTCTGGCTGCAACACGTCGGACCTAAAAATGTGCTAAAAATATCAGTTTTTACAACACGTCAGACTTTTTATTGTGTTGTTATCGATGTCTGTTGCAGTGGCGGCGCCGGGGGCGCTAGGGGGTGCTATAGTTGCCCCTGGATTAGTCATTGCACCCCCATAGCACCCCCCAAGTAAATATTAGATTTCTTTTTTTTTTTTACAATTTAATTTTTATTTAACGCGTGGATGTGATACTATTTAACATACAAAACAAAAATAATCAGTAAATTATCATATAGATCAGGGAGCCGTCAGGCTGAAGAAGGAGGCCTACAGGGCGTGGCTGGTCTGTGGGTCTCCGGAGGCAGCAGACAGGTACCGGATAGCCACGCGGGGTGCAGCAGTGGCAGTTGCCGAGGCAAAATCTCAGGCGTGGGAGGAGTTTGGTGAAGCCATGGAGAAAGACTATCGATCGGCTCCAAAGAGGTTCTGGCAAACTGTGCGGTGCCTCAGGAGAGGAAGGCAGCAACTCTCTCATACTGTTTTCAGTGGGGATGGGGAGCTGCTGACGTCAACTGGGGCTATAGTCGGACGGTGGAAGGAATACTTTGAGGAGCTCCTCAATCCCACCCACCTATGCACATTCCGAGGAGGAACCAGAGCCGGGAGACCTGGAGGTGGACTGTCAAATCTCGGGGGCAGAAGTTGCTGAGGTAGTCAAACAACTACACAGCTGCAGAGCGCCGGGGGCAAATGAGATTCGTCCTGGGTATCTCAAGGCTATGGATGTTGTAGGGCTGTCGTGGTTGACACGTCTCTGCAACATTGCATGGTCATCGAGGGCAGTTCCTGTGGCGTGGCAGACTGGGGTGGTGGTCCCCATCTTTAAGAAGGGTGACCTGAGGGTGTGTTCCAACTATAGGGGGATCACACTCCTCAGCCTCCCTGGAAAGGTCTACGCCAAGGTACTGGAGAGGAGGGTCCAATCGATAGTTGAATCTCAGAATAAGGAGGAGCAATGTGGTTTTCGAACTGGCCGTGGAACTGTGGACCAGCTCTATACCCTTGCAAGGGTGATGGAGGGGGCATGGGAGTTTGCCCAACCAATCCACACGTGTTTTGTGGATTTGGAGAAGGCTTATGACCGTGTCCCCAGGGGCACCCTGTGGGGGACGCTCCAGGAGTATGGGGTGGGTGGCTTTCTGTTAAGGGCCGTTCAGTCCCTTTACCAGAGGAGCATGAGTTTGGTCCGCATAGCCGGTAGTAAGTCGGACCTGTTCCCGGTGAGGGTTGGACTCCGCCAGGGCTGCCCTTTGTCACCGGTTCTGTTCATCACTTTTATGGACAGAATTTCTAGGCACAGCCGTGGTGTGGAGTGTGTCGAGTTTGGTGACAGGAGAATCTCGTCTCTGCTTTTTGCGGATGATGTGGTCCTCCTAGCTTCATCCAGCTCTGACCTTCAGCTCTTGCTGGGTAGGTTTGCGGCCGAATGTGAAGCGGCTGGGATGAGGATCAGCACCTCCAAATCTGAGACCATGGTTCTCGACCGGAAAAGGGTGGCTTGCCAACTCCGGGTCGGGAGAGAGGTCCTACCTCAAGTGGAGTTTAAGTATCTCGGGGTCTTGTTCACGAGTGAGGGTAGGAGGGATCGGGAGATCGACAGGCGGATTGGTTCGGCGTCTGCAGTGATGCGGACGCTGAGCCGGTCTGTCGTGGGGAAGAGGGAGCTGAGCCAGAAAGCCAGGCTCTCGATTTACCGGTCGATCTACGTCCCAATCCTCACCTATGGTCATGAGCTTTGGGTAATGACCGAAAGAACGAGATCGCGGATACAAGCGGCCGAAATGAGTTTCCTCCGTAGGGTGGCCGGGCTCAGCCTTAGAGATAGGGTGAGGAGCTCGGACATTCGGGAGGGACTCGGAGTAGAACCGCTGCTCCACCGGATCGAGAGGAGTCAGTTGAGGTGGTTTGGGCATCTGGTCAGGATGCCTCCTGGACGCCTCCCCGGGGAGGTGTTTCGGGCATGTCCTGCCGGCAGAAGGCCCCCGGGTCGACCCAGGACACATTGGAGAGGTTACATCTCCAATCTGGTCCGGGAACGCCTTGGGGTCCTGCCGGAGGAGCTGGTGGAGAAGGCTGGGGAGAGGACGGTCTGGAGCTCCCTAGTTGGGATGCTGCCCCCGCGACCCGGACCCGGATAAGCGGAGGAAGACGACGATGACGATGATCATGTAGATAGTAAAAACTTAAACCAAGACCGGAAATTTATGTTAACCTTTGACCTCATTTTCCACCTGCGATCGAGTGAAAGGTAGAGCTAGCTAGTGGTAAAATGGATCGGTTTTTGTTGCCCACATTTCCACGGGTTCAGTCAGAAACGAATGAATGTTTGGAAGTGATCTCAGACCCACAAAAACCTACGGATCTGGATGAAGAGGGTCAACCCTCAACCGCCGCAGCAGTCCAGGGTTTTGCCGCTGGAAATGCTAACGCTAACATTAGCTAACCTTGCAACACTATAGATGGTTTTCTGTGTGGCTGTATGTGTTTATGACTTCATGGAAAGGTCAGCCATTGTTCATATGTTTATGATGTATATTAATGATTGTTTCAGGTGTTGTTGAGGTGTTGTGCACGCGTGTGTATCTGCTAGTGTTGAAGGTGTTTTAGAGAACAATAGGTACGCATGACCACTTCCTTCATAGCACCCTCAATAAAAAGACTAGCTCCTTCATAGCACCTGCAGAGAGACATTTCTGGAGCCGCCACTGATTGTGATCAGTATAATTTGACATAAAGCAAACAGACTTTCTCGACAATCCGTGTCATTGTGTGAGAAAAAGGTGTAGAAATTAAAACGGACGTGTGTTAATAGTGAAACAGCTGGCGAGCGCAGGCGCCGTGAGCGGTTCTGGTGCTGTTTGGGCCGCAGACGCTCGCAGCGCTACTTCAACAGTTACCCTCCTAGTTTTTGTCTGAAGTTTTGAAAACTAATTTTGAATAAAACTTAAAGAATAACTGGCAATGGCGTGCTCATTTTAAGAGGTCTTTCATATTTTATAACATGCCATTTGATATAATGGTTTACAAACACAAAAGGGTCATTTATTAGAGTACTCGATTAACCGAAAAAAAAGATTCGATAGAGTACACGATTACAAAAGTATTCGATAGCTGCAGCCCTAGTTGTAATACATGTTATGCTTGATTTCTGCTATTTCATATTTTTTGTTCATGTACATTTAGATTTTCTATTCAGAAATTTCTGAAGAAAAATCAAATGCTTTTTTTACAGTTATAACATACTGTTTTGGTTTAAAATCCCAATTATAACCCACACACCAGCTTTAAATGTTAATAGCCCAATAAAACCAAAGTTTTACTGAAAATAATTAAATCTCAGACCATCAGAAAGATTGTGATCTTGACCACTGTCTTGATACAGGAATCTTTAATCAATTGTTGTTGTACTTGATCACATGCACATAGCCCCTGTATTATGGGATGTGTGATGTGAACTAGGGTTGTCACGGTATGAAAATTTAACCTCACGGTTATTGTGACCAAAATTATCACGGTTTTCGGTATTATCGCGGTATTTTTTAAACGGTGTTGCATATGTTCAGAAAGCATTGATAGTCCTGTTCTACACAAACTGAAATAGTTCTGAAAAGGTTTAACAGTGTTTATTAAACCAAAAATAACACAAAGCCTTAGCAAAAGTGCAACTTTTCACAAGTAAAGGAACAAATAGCTTATTTTTCTGGAACATGTTACAGTAGTCAGTGCAGGTTTAAATTATACAAATCCAAACATTCAAAACATAAACAATATGTAAACAAATCAAAGAAACACCACTTGTTTTCTCATATACTTGTTTTCTTCATTATCAAAATGAAAATCTAAAACTCCAGTCCACACTTGACTTGAGCACTGTACAAGTCAACCTTAAAAAATATGTATTTAAAATAAATAGCCACTTTAAACAAATGACTAAAATAACTACTACACTATGTAATCAAATCCAAATGTTCAAGTATAAATGGCATTGAATAAGTAAACAAATCAATGACAAGGAACTAATTGTATATTTCTCTTCATCATCAACAAATAAGATGCTTCGTCCAGCAACAGGGTGTCCGTGACACGGTTTAAATGCTGGCAGAGGGCGCTGCGGCTGCAGTATATAGTGACTCGTTGCATTCTCCCTCAACCAAAAGTCCTCACGTCATGCATTTAAGCTAAAATGCTAATGTTAACTTACCTTGCACTGGCTGTAGAGACGTGGGTGATCGTCACGCAGATGTGCCATTAGATTGGAAGTGTTGCTGCCTTTTGCAGACACTTGTTTCCTGCATGTTCTGCAAACGGGATAGCCGTCTTCTAATAACTGTCCCTCAGCATTTTTCAGAAATCCAAAATATGCCCATACTTCCGATTTAGTCTTCTTTGAGGGCTGATGGATGTCCTGGGCGCTGCCGTCTCCTCCTTCGGCCATTATTTCAGCTTCAAAGTTTTGGTGCCGTTGCAAACTAAAAAGTGCGCGCCACGGGAACTTCAGCTGAAGCGACGGTGGCTGGTAAGGGTCACCGCGCCGAAACCGCGGCCACGGTAAACCCACCGAGATAATATAGTTTTTTAAAAACTGGACGGTTATTTTTATTGTCAACTTTTTTACCGGGGTTTACCGCTATACCGGTTACCGTGACAACCCTAATGTGAACACCCCTCCCAGGGTGGAGGTCTGCACTCTGACTGCTTTCTAGTTTTTATTAGTTAGTTATATTTCTTGAGTGAGTGTGTAATTTTAATACTGTACCATGTTTTGCTTGCAACTTGTGACAATTCATGGTGTGTTTATAGATCATCAATTGTAGTTTGTCAAGAAAAGGGGGCCCAAAATGTTATCTTGCATAGGGCCTCCACAATGCTAGAAACGGCCCTGCTGGGGGCCACAGCAGCAAATGATCTGTCACCGTTGGTCACCTTACTTAGAAGACCTCCTCAGTCTCACCAGCACGTCTTCTAATGAGGAAGCAGAGTCCAGGGACTTTGGGTTTGGCTCTCCAATCTCTGGTTCTGAGGTCACCGAGGTGGCAAGGCTCCGGGGTGGATGAGATGTGCCCAGAGTTCCTTAAGGCTCTACTGGATGGGCTGTGTTGGCTGATGCGACTCTGCAACATCTCATGGACATCGGGGGCAGTTCCACTGGACTGGCAGACCAGGGTGGTGGTCTGGAAATGATGATGACACTAAAATAGGGACAGCAGTAGCTCAGGAGGCAGGTTGTCCTCTGAGGGTTGCAGATTTGATCCCGGCTCCGACCAGAGAATGCTGCTGTTTTGTTTCTGGGTAAGACACTTAACCCGCCTTACCTGCTGGTGGTGCTCGGACCTTGCCTCGGTTAGTGTGTCCCACAGCAGCTGTGGCTACATTGTAGCTCATCCCCACCAGCGTGTGAACGTGTGAATGATTGATTGTGCTGTGAAGCGACCCTGGTTATAGAACCCAGAAGGCAGTATATATAGACCATTTACTACTGTTCTTATATTATTTTTACATTAATTATTATTATTATGTTGTTGTTGTTGTTGTTGTTATGTCTGACAACAGATGTTGTTCCCAGATCTGAACATTTATCAGGTGTTTTAATCGTAATTTTGTGGCCAGGATTCTTTTTAGACCATTCCTGTTTTTATGTGGGACCTCAAAAACAAAACAGATCAAATTTCTTACCCAGGGGCGCAGATAGGATTTTCAAACTGGGGGGGACAAAGTTTCAATGTACCCTCCCCCAAACACAAACGTACGTACGTACGTACACACACACACACACACACACACACACATACACAAACTATTGCAAGCGCCTTAACTAGAGCTCAGTCAGTTTGCGTAATTTCCTCCAACGTTTTGTGTAAAAACTAACTTTTATATACGTGTTTGAAGCCATTATGCAGCGGAACGCTGGCAACAAAGCTCTGCCTGATCAACACTATAAATGATAAATGATCCGCACTTGTATAGAGCTCCGGACCCCACGTGACTCTCAGTTAGTAGACGCCATATTGGCAGGTAAAAGAAGCTAAACAAACACAGGTCATAACCATGAACATGAACGGGATCGGCTTGGATTTTACTCCGTCGGAGTTTACTTCACACTTTAAAACCGAAGAAATCGTTTTATATAGTCAGAAATTAAATAGACTAAACATCTCTGACCCTTACCGTGCCCCTGGGATACTTTTTAAAAACACCAGAAGCTGTCGGAGCGGACTTCTTACCGGACCTAGCTGGGGGATTCCCCCGGAGGAGCTGGCTCAGGTGGCTGGGGAGAGGGAAGTCTGGGACTCTCAACGCTACCTGATTGGACAGGAATTCGAGAAACGTGATTGGTAGCCAAGACTCGTGCTCTCATTGGTTCCACCCAAGTTCCTCCCACTGACGCTAGAATCGAGACAAAAAGATCCATAACACTGTAGATTTGAGGTTTGTACCTGTAGAATGAAATGTGTGTTTTGAGAGCTTTGATTTCAAACTTGTACCTTGATTTTTTCAATTTGGAAGTCCGCTAGTTACAAAACGAAAGTTTCATGTTTCTGAATGAAAGTTTGATGTTACAAAATGAGTAGTAAATGTACAAAATAAAAGTTTGATTTGACTAAATAAAAATACATGTACAAAATACAATGTTCCTGTTACAAAACATACAAGCACAAATTGAGAATTACCCCTAAATTCCACTACCTCCGCTCCGCTCCGCTCCGACACGAACGCCGGAGCAAAATCGGTCCCGTTGTAGTCAATCAGAGCAATTCCACTACTGCGGCCGTGCTCCGGCAGTGCGGCGCCGTGCGCCGCCCTCTGTTCCGGCGTCCGGCAAAAATAGAATCGATCCTATTTTCGCCGGACGCCGGAGCACCTCCGCAGTAAATGGACAGAAATCACAACCGCCCAACAGGAAAAGGAGCGAGCACAACTTCCGTTTTTCACAATAAATCGATAAACAAAAGGCGTTTTTTGTTTCATATGCACAGGTTTAACAACTTTTAACAACTATCAATGGCGGCTGAAGTTTAAATGCACAAAAGTAAGCCATAAATACAGTTTCTACTATCAGAGTAGTCACACTTTGTTGATCCAAACACTGCTGATCTCTCAACACAAGTGATGGGCAGATTAAACAGCTCATGCCGATGCTTTTCCCACACAACGGGTGTTTGGATCTAACTTCCGCGTTTATTGCTCGGACTGTATCGCAAGATCTCGAAAATCCCGCGCATGCTTGTTTGCCCCCCTCAGGTCTCCGCACCGGAGCGGAGCCGTTGTAGAGCGCGTACCAGTAAAAATTGAGTTCGGAAGCGAGCGGCTGCGGAAGGCGGGGGCGGACCGCAGCGGAGCGGAGCGGAGGTAGTGGAATTTGGGGGTTACATGTTAGAAAACTAAAGTTGCAAGTTACGAATCCAAAGTTACATGTGATGAAACATGTTCGAAGTTACAAAACTTGGTACAAGTTACGCTGAATATTGTCCCAATCCTAGCTCCATATAGTTGGGGAGGGACGAATCGGGTCGATCTGAATCTGGGGGGACAGATCCCCGCATCCCCCACCCTATCTGCCACCTGCTGTGACCTAATCTGATTTTTTCTCTTGAGTCATTAAATATTATTAATTTTGAACACAAACATTTAAAAAGGTGTTTTATTGAATAAGGATGTGGGGAACTCCAACCAGCAGCAGGCTCTTATTTTTGTAATACTCCTTTTGGCCACAAGACAAAAGTAAGCGTCATAATAAGTTATATTTGTTCACACTAAGCTGCATCGTTGCTGAAAGGCGTCAAACAAATAAATATACAAATTAAAAAATAAATAAGTGTTTACGTTTCCTGATTTTGAATCTTGTGGTTTTTCCATCAAACTCATTGAATGACATCGTTTATATGGAAGGTGAAACTGATATAAAATGAAAGATGACGTTTTCGTTTTTCTGTTTAAATTGGGGGATTTAGAGTTCTTGTAGATAAATTGGTGATGTGTGTTTTTAGAGTGTTGAAATGATTCTAAAGCTGTCCAAATGAGCGGCTTCCCGTCGAGCCTGAAGGCGCAAACTGACGCGGAGCGCTAATTGCAGCAGCTCATCAAACTTCCGCATTAACAGAAACTCGAGGCCCGCTGCCTAATTGGATTTGAGTCTCTCGTTTCCGCCATCAAGCGCTCGTGTTGCGCTTAATAAGAGGAAACATGTGTGCCGAACATGCCAGGTTCTGGGTTCGGAACCATGAAAGGAGCGCTTCCCGGCGTGTCTTTCCCTGACATCCCATAATATAGCTTCGGTGCAAGTTTGGTGCGCGCGCAGGGCCAATTACGGTGCGCACTTTCCTGCCGCAGCTTCAACCACAATAGATGCTTCATATTTTGACAGAAAACGAGACTTTGTCAGGGAAAGAACCCGAATCCAGCCGCGGTACCAGAACAGGTCCTGGTGACGGAGAGCATGTGATTCCGGTTGGTCATAGCTCTCCATTTCCCGGCTGTTGTCGGAGGTTTCCATCAGCCAGCAGGCCGAGCGTGCCGTAAACACAACCCTCATTTGCTTTCTCCTCACAGCAATTACAGTATGTGATTAAAACCATTTTAAATAGAGCCTTCGCTGACTTTTATTTGTGTAAAGCGGATCTATTTCATGTCGAGCAGTAATGTAATAATCCCGAGCTGTCATTATGACCCAGACCCACCCACCCTCTCTAAAATGTGCGCCAAACTCCATCTGATCTTATGAGAACCAGACTGACGCACACCCTCTCAGCAGCACGACGGGAGGAGAGAGAGAAAACTATCTGACGGGGAAACAAGAAAAAGGCCTGAACGAAAGCCTTCAAAATAATTTGGGGAACTTCAACAAATATGTTTTACCTCCCAGATGTCCCGAATTTGCAGACTTAAATATTTGCGTCTTTGTTTCCCTTCCAGGGTCCTCAGAACCCGTTCTGTTTGGGTATCGGCTGTCCGAAGGGAGGGAGGAAATATCCAAAGACCTGTCTCCGCTCCTCATCGCCTCAAGGGGGAAATGGCTGAAACGCGACGCAAACACCAGACATTCCAGGCTGAACTTCAGACCATCAAATCACACTAACTCGTGACTTAATGTCATCGAATCAGACCTGGGGAGTTGGAGTTTGATCAAATGACATGTTTCCTCGAATCAAATCTGGTAGAGGTGTTGTTGGTCGTGTGGGGCACGTCGTGCGTAAACAGCGCTCCAGTTGGATACGCAGCACGCGCTGAAGCACCCATCCATCTATAATGCAATCATGTTGTTTTTTTTATTAAACATTTACGGACATTTAAATATCGAACGTTCTTAGGAGAAAGTAACAAATGTGGCCCTCAAGGGACACTTTTAGATGTCTCCCCCCAACACCGGAAGATCTGAACCTTTACCAGGCAGGTGTGGGGAAGCAAACAGCTCACTAATGGTATACTGGTGACCCCTGCGTTTAAAATGAACTGCAAAAATATTCATTCCGGCAATTTCTTTATTTACTTTTTAGCTTTTCGATATTTAATTTCCGCTTTAAACCTAATAAAACACAAACAACACCTGACTTTTAAAACATGAAAAAGAAACCAGAATTTTATTTTAACCATTTTTTTAAGTTTAAAGTGAAAGTCGACAGATTGAGAGGACATTTTTTGCAGCGCAGGCCCCTGTGAAGAAACGTACGCCGCGCACTTCCCTCCCTCTCAGTGACGCACGGAGCGCAGCCAGAGGAACGAACCTCCAGTGGTGCAAAGAGGAAAGGGAGAAAAGAGAGACGGCGATAAAGAAGGAGAGAGAGAGAGGGGCCGTCTGTGGTGAAAGATGATAGAAGGGGCGTGCCAATTATCAAGGTTTTTGGATCAGTACGCGCGTTTCGGAGAGCACATGGCAACGCACCGGATCAATTACGCAGCGTCACGGTGCCGCAGCAAGGGAAGAAGGGCTCCCTGAGGTGCTGCTGCTGTTTATCCCACCCCGTCCTGTTCGGACTGAGCTGGGACGGGGGGACTTATATGCGGGACAGTCAGAAGTTCAGCTGGAAACGCGTGGTGGTGGGATGCAGGGCCTGAGCTCACGGGCGCACGCCTTTTCGGTGGAGGCGCTGGTGGGGAAGCCATGCAAGAGGATGAAAGTGTCGGAGAGACAGGACTCGGGTTCAGGTGGAGGCCCCGGCAGGGACGGGAGCATCTGCACTGGTGAATTCTGAGTTTTCATTGGAGAAATTTTACGCACAAGATGAAAAACCGCGCAACTAGAGTTTGTGACATCGCATTTTGATGGTTTCAGTTTGGCAAAAGAGATGTTTTATTTTAAAAATCTAAATGATGATAAAAAACTCACTTCTAAATATACATTTTTTTAAATTCATTTCTTCATCTTATGAATAAGATTTAAATCTGGACGTCGGGCTTGAAAAGTTGGTGCGCTTTTAAGACTCAGCTTTATTTTTTTAACTTTCTCACTTAAAACTTTCAGACCAGTCGGAAAATCCCGCAGGACAAACGACTAAAACAGGTGGTTCAGGAACTTGGAGAGCGGAGGACTCCCCCGGGAACGAGGCTGGACAGACGGACCGATCAGAGACCGAGGACTCCGAGGAGAACAAGCCGCTGGAGAGCGACTCCCGGCCGGACCGAGACGTGCGAGTGGAGCTGCAGGGCTGCGAGCTGTGGAAGAGGTTCTATGAGATCGGAACCGAGATGATCATCACTAAAGCTGGCAGGTAGAAGATCCACCGGTGGATGGCGGGTTTCATGGACCAGACGCGGATTTCTGCCAGCTTTAACATGAAGCTATGAAACTAAATCCGTTTGGACTCATTTATGAAATATTTCTTTATTTTGTGAGGATTTCTAACCAGACAATTTTATTCGAGTTCCAGAATGAGACACGAAGTCTTGTTGTGAAAAATAAACAAATAAAACCAGAGCTAACTGAGAGATATTTAGCTGCTGAATCAGTTTAAAACCATTTTCCTGCTGACTGTAATGAACGCGTGAATTATATTAACTGTTCTGCGGTCGCAGGTGCACATTTATCAGGTTTAGTCTGCAGCCATCCACAGATGAACCGACGGCTTTCCAAACTCATCAGCAGGTTATTATGGGCTGTATGAAGAAACGGGAAGCGTTCAGTGTGGTTTCCTTAAGAGCGCTAGATGTTTGGTGCAGATCTGCGCCAAAACATAAATATAACATTTGGACTGATTAGATTTAGAAAAGAAATATTTGCATTATTTCACTCAGAAAAATAGTTCTGTTCATTTTGTTAAATTACCCAGAATCCAACGCTTCACATCCCCGCATCCGCAGTTTGTGGATAAATGTAATGTTTAACGAACTTTTAAAGATATGTATCTGCTGTCACGTGTTTAGGAGGATGTTTCCGTCCGTGCGCGTCAAAGTGCGCAATCTGGACCCATGTCAGCAGTACTACGTTGCCATGGACGTGATGCCCGTGGACTCCAAGCGCTACAGGTGAGTTGGTTAGAACCCACCTGTTCTGCTGATGCTCCTCCCACCTGCTGACCCCGTGTTTGCGGCAGGTATGTGTACCACAGCTCCCAGTGGATGGTGGCGGGAAACACGGACCACTCCTGCATCTCCCCCCGGCTCTACGTGCACCCGGACTCACCATGCACGGGAGAAACGTGGATGCGTCAGGTCATCAACTTCGACCGGGTCAAGCTCACCAACAACGAGATGGACGATAAGGGGCATGTGGGTAACCCGGATGAAAGGAGAGATGATAAAGTGGATCAGGGCCGGTTCTGCTCTAGATGAGAGCCGAGAGGAGCTCCTGCAAAAGATGTGAAAACGGACTTCTCTTAACCAAAATTATAATCCCATAATTTACCCAGATTACCACACTGGAACTGCACGAGAAGCAGGGAGCAGCTGCTTGATTTTAAACAATTATTTTTGTTTAATTTTCAGTCTGACAATAAATGAAACGTTAATTTCCCAAATCAGACAACACAAAATCATTTCGAGGAGAACAAAAACTGAATTTTTTAAAATCCTTTACTACATCTGATAAAGCTCAAGGTTTTTAATCTGAGAACCGAGACGCAGACCTGGGATCAGATCATTTGTTCTTGACCTTCTCTCACGCTGATCTCAGTTTAATCCTGATAAATTTACATGATCTAAAAGGTTTTGGACGTTTGAATCAATGATTCAGTAGAAAATCACAAATCTCACACAAACTTGTCGGTGATTTTATTTTTGATTCAAAAGGAAAAACACGAGATTGTTTCCTTTATCCACAGAACATCTGAAACGTCTAGGTTTATATTTATGCTTTAATAAAATTTTATATATTGTTGCCAAATTAAAACACCACGTTAAACGGGAAGCTGAACTTTAGAGGGTTCATTAGAAAATGTGTTCTTGTTTTCTCAGTTTTCTGTCTCTAATTTAAATTTAAATGATAAAACACATTTATTATATTCTTAATTTTTACATTTAATTTTAGTTTAACTGTTTTGTTACACATTTTAATACAGAGAACACTAATAACTGTTTTATTTTAGGTCGTTGTCTAACTAATGTTTATTAAAGCTTCTGATAAAACGTTATTTTACACAGAAGGCAGAGAATAAATATTTGATGCAAGATTAGAACAATAATAATCCTACATAATATTAATAGTTTTAGTAAAGAGGAAGCTTTTTAATTAATTCATGCTGTTTCTATTTCTTTGCAGAAACATGTTTATTTTTTTATCTTCATCACTTTGTAGATAATTCTTCAGTCGATGCATAAATACAAGCCGCGCGTGCACGTCATCGTGCACGACCCTCGGATGGACCTGTCTCAGATCCAGTCTCTACCAGCTGAAGGAGTTCACAGCTTCTCCTTCCCAGAGACGGAGTTCACCACGGTCACGGCCTACCAGAACCAGCAGGTACCGGCTCGCTCAGACCCAACCGGACTCCCAGCTGAGAGGATTTTATCAGGAACCAGTTTTAGATTCAGAGTTTTTATTACATTTTATTATTTATAACACAAATCAGCCAAATTGACTCTTTTACACTCTTTAAGGCGGTTGTTTGGACTGTGTGTGTGTGTGTGTGTGTGTGTGTGTGTGTGTGTGTGTGTGTGTGTGTGTGTGTGTGTGTGTGTGTGTGTGTGTGTGTGTGTGTGTGTGTGTGTGTGTGTTGACTACCTGCCGGTCCCTCAGTAACAGAGCCGTCTTCAGGGACCAGCAGCTCTTTTCATCGGGGCTCGTTTTACTCTCTGGGAACACGTAACAGGATCTCAGTAACAAGCTGTGACCGGCCGCCTGCTGCAGCCCACAACCTGTTAAAACCACACCAAGAGAGTCCGGCTTAACGCTTTAGGTGCTGCTGGGAGATGGAGTCCCGGAGGAGGGGTTCTTGTCTCCGTCCTGCTCTAAAGCTGAGCTCATTGCTAGCTTAACATCAGCTCTCTCTAACAAACGTCCGTTCTTCTCTCCTGGGTCAGATCACCAAACTGAAGATCGACAGGAACCCCTTCGCTAAGGGCTTCAGGGATCCAGGAAGGAACAGGTACGGCAGACCTGAACATCAACACCTCTAGTCCTCTACAGGACCCCAGAGGGGACGTACAGTCTCACCACTGAAAAGTGAAACCTTGTAAAACCGTCACATAAATCTGCTGTGTGTGTGTGTGTGTGTGTGTGTGTGTGTGTGTGTGTGTGTGTGTGTGTGTGTGTGTGTGTGTGTGTGTGTGAGAACAGGGGGGTACTGGACGGTCTGCTGGACTCGTATCCCTGGAGAGGTCCTTTCAGTTTGGACTTTAAGCCCTTCACCATCCAGCTCCAAGGTGAGCCTCAGCTCTCTGGCTTCTCCACACCTGGTTTATGTTGTTTCTAACCTTCTGATTGTCCTCCTATCAAAAGGAAGCACCGGATCTCAGACGAGTGGTGTGAAGAACCTCCTTCCTCCCTCCTCCTCATCTCTTCTCCCACTCCCCTGCCCGGACGCCGCTCTCCATGCTCTGGCTCTCCCTCTCTGTGGGAAGACGACTCCCTCCTCCCCCCCGCTGCCTGGCCGAGCCTTTTCCCTGGGAGCAGACAGACTGAGAGGCCTCCCCCTGCTGCCTCCTCTAACAGACCTCCCGCTTCTCTCTGCGCTGCAGGGGAAGAAACCCCTCCACTGCAGGGACCCGTGTCCTCACGGCTCCCCTGGGAGCTCCCCGTGCCTGGTCCCCCTCCACAATCCCCTCAGCTTCCAGGGGTCCCCTCTCCTCCCCCGTCTCTCGGAAGCTGCAGGCTCCTACTGTCTGTACAGCTACAGCTTTCCCCTGAGCCCCCAACTCACAGCCATTTCCAGACATGCCAAACTAGCCGAGGACACCACAGACTTTCTGCTGCGGCAGTCTGCGTGGCACTCGACCTCCAACCACTGCCTCTGACAGCTGCACCGCAGGACAGAGCTCTGACTCACTGACTGGAACAAACCAAAGTTTGTTTAAAAAAACCTGCAAAATATGAAGGAAATTGTTTCTGTTTGAGCAAGACTGATGCAGGAGGCTGCCCGTGGGGACAACTGTGTTTTTAAAGAGTCGGGATGATGACAAGACTAATAAGTGTTTCCATTTTAAAATTTGGCTTCTGCAAAGACCAAAAACCATCGAGTCCAGTCAGAGCATTCTCACCGGATGTGGTGCGACGCGGTTCCAGATGCGAAGCTCTGGAAAGTTTCCGCATGGAGTCCATTTTTGTCATGTGAGATGTTATGAAGTTTAAGAAATTCTGAGGAAGGAAGTGAGACGTGGTTCAGCAAGGTGCATCCGGTTTATTTCAAAATAAAACCCGTGTTCAAGTATTTTTCCTGTTTTTGTCGTTAATGACAGCAGTGTGTGTTGGTTCACTTCCGGATATCCTTAAATGTATTATGTTGTATTTCTAACGTGAACCCCCGAGATTTGGTGCTTTCACGGGGAAGAACTCTGCACACGGGCCGCGGTTGGTGTAAACGGCAGTCTGTCTGGACCACATCTGTTCCACACTCGGTGTGAACGAGGGATGAGGCTCAGAAACGCAGGAGTTGACAGGAAAACACAAAAACGTCACTTAGTGCATTATTAAGCATTAATAAACAAAGGGTCCCTTTATTATCAGCTTTTTGCAGATGATGTGGTCCTGTTGGCTTCATCAGAACGTGATCTTCAGCGTTCGCTGGAGCGATTCGCAGCCGAGTGTGAAGCAGCTGGGATGAGAATCAGCTCCTCTAAATCTGAGACCATGGTCTTGAGTTGGAAATGAGTAGAATGCCTTCTCCGGGTCAGGGGTGAGGTCCTGCCTCAAGAGGAGGAGCTTAAGTATCTCAGAGTCTTGTTTGAAGTGCCTCGTGATTTTTATCTTGAGAGACGCGATATAAAAGATTATTTTCTTTCTTTTCTTTCACGAGTGAGGGAAAGCTGGAGCGTGAGATCGATAGGCGGATTGGTGCTGCATCTGCAGTGATGCGGGCGTTGTAACGGTCTGTCGTGGTGAAGAGAGAGCTGAGTCAGAAGGCGAAGCTCTCGATTTACCAGTCGATCTACGTTCCTACCCTCATATGGTCACGAGGTTTGGGTAGTGACCGGAAGAACGAGATCGCGGATACAAGCGGTCGAAATGAGTTTTCTCCTCAGGGTGGCTGGGCTCTCCCTTAGAGATAGGATGAGAAGCTCCATAATCTGGGAGGGGCTCGGAGAGGAGCTGCTGCTCCTCCACATCAAGAGGAGCCAGTTGAGGTGGCTCGGGCATCTGGTTAGGGTGCCTCCCTGGTGAAGTTTTACGGGCACGTCCTAAAGGAAAACCCCGTGACACGC